>NW_007726300.1:402597-477848 GCF_000696425.1 Galeopterus variegatus | reverse complement strand
TTTTTTTGAAGGGTTCATTTTTTTTTTTTTTTTTTTTTTTTTTTTTTTCTATTACTGCACCAGAGCCCTGGATTTCAAAAGAATGCAGCATCCTGTTCTATAAAACCAGAGCAATTTACATGAACAACAGCTTTAGTCCATATTAGAAAGATGCAAAGAATAAAATGGAAAACATAATGTAATGCCACGTGGACCATTTAATGTCAGTGGTATTCTTCACTTAAGTATCATATTATATTTTGGTTAATTTATTTTCCAAAAAAGAAAAGTGGAAAGCATGATTTTTTTTTTTCCAGTAGAAGAGGGAAGAAAAGTGAAGTGTTTATGGATATTAACATGAATAAGGGAAATATATTGAAATGAGGCTAGCAAGTTCCCCTACCACAGTTCCCCCAGTGGATATGGAGCACCTTAAAAAAAAATGTATTAAACGTAAAACCAAGAGATATTATTCGGATTTGGTATAGAAATACCATTATGGCTAATTATTATTTGATTCTAAAAAATTCCTGTTTTAAAACTGTTAGCTTTAATTACACTTATGCAGTGATTTACGGCATCTTATTCATATTCAAGTTCTTCCCAGGGACAGCTCACTGCTAATAAGTCATTTGGGAGAGAAGCCTCCACACTATGCAGTTAGCCAATTAGTGGAGTAAAAAGAATGAGGTTTTTTTTTTTTTTTAATGGCTGGGATGATTTCCCGCACTCTGTAAAATGAAATCCATGAGTTTCAGTAACACGTTGACACAGCTCTAAGTACCTGTGCCTCAGTTCCCCGCCGAGCTGTCCTCCGGGGGGCGCTCTGTCCCTCGCGGAAGGAAGTCTGGGAGGCCGGCGAGGCCGGGCGCAGCGGCTACGGGCAGCGCATGTGGACAAAGCAGTGAGCGACCGGTCTCGCGGCCTACTTCAAATCCAGCGTATTCACAGTTCGGGGAGAAGAGCCGTTATGGGAAAGCCCGCTCACCACTGAGCAGAGCCTGAGTGCGGAGCTGAGGGCTCGGTTATCCCCGCCCCTGCCTGGCAGACTGGAAGGATGTAAACAGCGTGTGGTAATATTAGGGCCCTATCTCGCGCCGGTAAAAGATCTCCCTCTCCACAGACCTCTGAAATGGCCCAGGGGAATTGTGGACGGTTTTCAGTTACCTTAAAAACATCCCGTATAGGCCCTTCTTGTCCATGGACAAGCAGACTGTATGGATCATTTGTCTTTCCGTGTGTGCTTTTTTGCCCCTACACCACCTGTACAAGCAACCCTAGCACTCCATGTGAATATCTTCAATCATTATAACCTTTCTCTCAGTCACTTCCTTAATTTTATTGCAACTTTTGCTCCATTTTCTCCTTAGATGTTCTGGAACCTGGATAGGAGTTTGAATCAATTCTTTGGGCTATTTTCTGAGACAAATCCTGTGTGGGGTCCTAAAGCTGTTTGTCGGTGTGTGAGGCGATTCAGAAGAGTTGGAAGCCCCCTTTGCCTCACCCTCCCTGGTGTCCTGGGGAGGGGGTGCCTCTGCGCTCTGAGTCCTGTAGAGAACCAGCCCCAGGCTTCCGCACAAAACAAGGGCGCATAGACTGGAGCTGGTGGGGGGTTAAGGAGAGCCGTTTATTTGGGGGGCCTTGCACGGAGTTG
This sequence comes from Galeopterus variegatus, assembly GCF_000696425.1. Classification (NCBI taxonomy): domain Eukaryota; kingdom Metazoa; phylum Chordata; class Mammalia; order Dermoptera; family Cynocephalidae; genus Galeopterus; species Galeopterus variegatus. Next base: position 476,215 of record NW_007726300.1, on the reverse strand, counting down.
GCCCTGTCTCTATGGCTCTAAAGAGACCCCCTTTAGACTGCTGAGTGCTGCTCTGGTGTCTTTAGGAAGGGTTCAGTGTCAGCAAGAGGGAAGTCATGCAGAAGAAAAACAGCTAATGGGAAGAAGGCTCATGGGGAGTGACTTGACTAGGCAGGCCGAGAGGGAACCACGTCTCTCCTCCTTGGCTGAATAACAGCCACTGGAGCATGCAGGCACCTCAGCAAGGTATCTGCTGAGCGTCAGCTCTGAGGAGCGAGGCTTTACCCAAGGAAAAAGGGTGAGCACAAGATGCCACCCAGCAAAAGGATTCCCAACCTTAAATATGGCCCCCTGGAGATCTGAAGCCAGATCCAACAACTACCACATTAATAATTGGAGCTGGGAATTCCTATTGTTGGATTACATCTTGCTGTCTTCTCTCTCCTTCTTGGCATTCATAGACCCAGCAGAGATCAAGCAGGTACAAGACACCTGCTTTTCAGGTGCTGGGAGACAGGGACATGCTGGGTTGCTGACATAGCTCTGTCATCCAGGCCCAGCAAAGAACTGGCCCCCATAGTGGAGAAGATGGTCGAGCTGACCTAATAAATATTTTCCGTCTCTAACCTTAGTAATTATTTTCATGTGCCACAGCTCAGCAAGGAATGGTGAAAAATAAAGTTTCCCTGATTAGAGGAGACCCACAGATCACTGGGAGTAGAATCTGAAACTGTTCTCTTTTTGCTCAAGAAGTCACTCTCCACACTCATCAGAGAGCTGATGTCATCCACCTCTACCCAGTTACACAAAATAAGTGAATTCCTTTCTTTCTTTGTTGTCTCCTATCCCCTCCCTCGTCCCACTCACAAATCTACTACATTGGTGTTTTTCTCTGCTCCTTCCTTCTTCCAAGATTTGAAAACTTACCTATTTCAACCTGATAATCTCAGATACAATATTGCTTACAGCCACAATACTTCTCTGTGGGATGGGAAGTGTGGTCAGAGGAGTGATAGGAAAATGCCTTTTGGAAAAATTGTTTGATTTGCTACACTCTATTGAGTCCTAGTGGGAAGTCAGCATCCCTTTGCTATTTTGGAAAATTCTCGGAAATGATACACACAAAAATTTCAGCAAAACATTTTCCATCTTAATGACTTTTCTAGATTGTCCCAAGGTAAAAATGGAGGGGCCAGGGAAAGGGGGCTTGATGAAACAGGACTCTCACCTTCCCCCCATTCAGGGGCAGGAGCAGGGGCAATGGCATCCCTAAACAAGGATCCCAATTTAGGGAAGCTTTTGGCCCAGTGAAGGACATGGCTAGCATAATAAAGCCTCATTTAAACTATCTGCATTTAATTTCAGTTCAGACCTCCACATCAAAATTTAGTTGGCAGGAGGACATTGATAACCCCAGTTATTAGGAGGTCAAGTGCAATAGACAATCAAAAATCCAAATGCTGCATTTGGCAGCTTCAAGAACGTAAATTTCTTTATGTCTTTAGGTTGATTATCTCAACCCTAATTCTTGGCTTAACCCGTCTCAATTCTATTAGGATTAAGGAAAAATTCTCTTCAGGGGATTATTACTTAATGATACCCAACATTGACAGGATACAGGCTACCAGAGAAAAAAATCTTTTTTTAGAAATCTGTCCAAATGTTGTTTTTCGTCAGAATACCCAAGAATTTTCCTGAGGAAGAAGTGGGCTTTACCTTTGGGAAAATGTCAGAAAATGTGATCTGCCTCCTCTTGTCCAATCTAGGAGGCAACAAGTTTGGTGGTTAAGTGTGTTGGTTCTGAGGTCAGTTTGCCTGCATTAGAGCCAATGGACCCTCTAGCGACATTCCCTCTCTTGGAAAATAAGACCAAAAGAGGAAAGGTGACTTGCTTACATGCTTAGAGTGGAACCCAGGTCTTCTGACCTTCCTTCTAACGTTCTTTCTCAGAGAACAGGCAGAACTAGCCAAGTGTCTCTCCAAGCTGTAGTCTGCTTCTTCTATTCTTTATACAAGAGACTGTTTTGTTGCATTGTGTAAATTTTATTGAAGTATAGCATAGATGCACATAAATGCACAAGTCATAAGTGTATATCTGGATGCATTTTCATAAAGGAGTCACACTCATATCACCAAACACCCAGGTCAAGAAGCAAAATGTTACCAAGCCCCCTACCCCCTTGTTCCCCTTTCCAGTCACCAAGAGTAGCCACTCTTCTGTCTTCCAACACCATAAATTAGTTTTGTCTGGTTTTGAACTTCAGGTGAAGTGGGATCATATGTTTATGCGCTCTTTGGTGTCTGGCTTCTTTCAGTGTTAGGCTCATGAGATTTATCTATTGTGTTGCATGTAGCAATAGTTTATTTTTTTATTGGCATGTAGTATTCATTGTATGAATACCACAGTTTATTTATTCATTGTACTGTTGACAGACATTTGGGTTACTTTCAGTTTTGATCTATTATGTATAAAGGAAACATTTTTGTACATTTCATTGGGCATATGTATGCACTAGTGGTAGAGAAGAATTGTTGAGTCATAGAACATGTGTAATTTAGCTTTAGTAGAAACTGCCCAACAATTTTCCAAGGCGATTGTACCAATGTACACTCCACAACCAGTATATGAGAGTTCCAATTGCTCTATATCCTTGCCAAAACTTGCCACTAATAATGCCTTACTTACAAAATGAATTTAGTTACTTTCATTTGTAGAAGAGCTGGTGGAAGAGGAGAGATGAGGGTTTTTGTTCCAAATTTTTAAAATATTTTTAATTGCTTTCGAGATGTCTCAGGCCCCACCCTGTAGAGATTTTCCATTTTCCCTGGTATTGCCAGCCTTAGGTAGATGACTATAGTAGTATAATTTAGGGTTCTAAGAAGGCTACTCCTGGAAGACTCCCTGGCCACACATTTAGCTAAAATATTGCAATTAAAGATGTTTTCTACTGGTTCCTAAGTCTTTTGCTTTTCAGGTGTGCTTTATTGAGAAACAAAGATTTGCTTTCAGCTAAAACCATACTTGACAATTCAGAGACGACCTGATGGTTGAGGCTCTGACCTTAATTCTAAAGAGAAATGCACAAAGGAGGGATGAGGAAGAACACCGTCACCTCACCCTTGAGCCAAGTGCCAACCTACAGCCTCAACATTTTATAGTTTATTTTTTTTCCCAGAATGTTTACTTGGCCTACAGAGGTATGGTAAAATCAGGAAGAAAGTAAACTGTTAGAGTTCTTAACCTTGATATTGATATTTAAAACCAAGAGTTTTAATTTTTTTAAAAACAAAACCTTTAGGGCCGGCCCCGTGGCACACTCGGGAGAGTGCGGCACTGGGAGCTCAGCGATGCTCCCGCCGCGCGTTCGGATCCTATATAAGAATGGCCGGTGCGCTCACTGGCTGAGCGCAGTGTGGGTGACACCACACCAAGGGTCGTGATCCCCTTACCGGTCATGAAAAAAAGACAGAAAAAAAACCTAAAAAACCTTTAGTTGTCATTAAGTCCAAAATTAAGGTCCTACCATACACAGAAACCAATCAATCCAGTGTTTTTATGCTGTGTTAACAGTACAATCTGGTGAGCTACATCTCTGAGGCCACCAAAATTAGTAATATTTAGGCTGGCACTCTATAAAAATAATTTATCCCAATATCTGGGATAGATACAAACTCAATTAATTTATATTTAATAATATAATATTTATTGAGACCTTACACTGTGTCTATGTTGGTTGTGTAATAATTTCTTTGAGTATGTTATTATGTGGTCCTGACACTATCCCTCTGGGAGAGTTAATTTTTCCCCATTTTATGCACTGGACACTGTAGCTTAGACAAGTTAAAGACCTTGCTCTTCTGTAAGTGGCAGAGCAGGGATTCAAGATGGAGTCTGCTGGACTTCAGGTCTCTGATATGAACTATTGCCCTTTACTGGTTCCTGCAGAAAACTTACAGCAGGACTTCAATCTGAAAGGACCTCAAAGTTGTAATATTAACCCTGTGTGTATTCCCACCTCTCTCTTTCTCTCTCTCTCTCTCTCTCTCTCTCTCTCTCTCTCTCTCTCTCTCTCTCTCTGTCTCTATCCCTATCTCTGTCACCCTCTCTCTCTGCCTCTTTTAGGACCTGTCACTCACCTACTTCCTTGCCATGGAAGGTGTGCCTAGTGCATTTTTTCTCCTGATGAATCTCTGACAGGGAAGGCCTCACAAACACGATTCAGTGTGAAGCAGACTGCCGCAGCACCATCTGCCTGCTCGATAAAGACAATCCTTCTTTAATTAGGAATGTTGAAATGTCGGAAATCCAGGCCAACTTCTAGCATTACAGAGAAAACTTAGGGTATGGAATCCTTGGAGGAAGAAACTGAGAGTTGGGCCCAGATTTCCAGGGAAAACACATGACTTGTCTGAGGATAGGAGAAATGAGGCCTTGTGCTCTGTCCTTGGGAGGCTTCCCTGCCTTTCCTAAGTGGCCTCCGTGGTCACAGTGCCAGGGCCAGATGCACTGGGAAGTCCTTCTAGTTGTATTCACGGTTCTAGCTGTGTCTTTCCTTACATATCTGTGGGGTTTTTTCTTAATAAGGTCTTGACCAAAACTAAGATCACTCTTTTTTGAATGTGCAGTTATTGAGCAGATATTAAACATTTCTACAGCTGTCCCAACAAACTTGAATATTCCAGAAATGCACTTTACCCTGAAGAGGGTTTTACTTCAGACCTGGGATGCATTCTTTCTAAAATGGTGAAAATCAAAGTTCTGTATACCTGCGAATTATTGCATACATAGGATATAAAATATTTTAATTTGCCATCATTACGGAGTTAAGATGATGTCATTTTCTTTTTTCTTTTTTTTTTTTTTGAGACTGGCCACACCGCACTCAGCCAGTGAGCGCTGTGAGCGCACTGGTCATCCCTATATAGGATCCGAACCCGCGGCAGGAGCGCTGCTGCGTTCCCAGCGCTGCACTCTCCCAAATGCACCACAGGCCCAGCCCAAGATGATGTCATTTTCTTTTTTCTTTTTTTTTTTTTTGAGACGGGCCATACCGCACGCAGCCAGTGAGCGCTGTGAGCGCACTGGTCATCCCTATATAGGATCCGAACCCGCGGCAGGAGCGCTGCTGCGTTCCCAGCGCTGCACTCTCCCAAGTGCACCACAGGCCCAGCCCAAGATGATGTCATTTTCGATCATTAAAAGAAAATATTATTGAATATAGTGTAGTTGCTATAGCCAAATTGAGAATTTTTTTCATTGTGTTAAGTAGATTTCCAATATATTCAGTCCTCCTTAAATTACAATTTGGTACATTAAAATGATAGACTTATTCCATTTCAGGTTCTAATATTCCCAATGGTAAAGGTTTTTGTTGTTGTTGTTCCTAAGTTTTAGCCATCTTTGACTAATTTAGTGAGTAATGTTATATATTATTATAACCACCTTTCTCCAAATTTTCTGGGTTTTTAAAAAAGTTTTTATGGCATTAATTGATAGGAAATGTTATTCTAAAAAGATGTGCGTCTTGGAATTTAAATATAAGGCTGTACTCAGTATTATAATAATCAGAAGAATAAATAAATACATGGCAAGTTTTATGTTGGGGAAATTGTATAATATTTCAACCCCCAGACAGAATTCTATGAAAGAAAACCTTACAAGAACCTTAATATTTCAGCATTGCCACATTCCTTTATTGCTTAATATAAGATATAGTCATTCATGTCTCTTTAGCTAAAATCACTGAAGAGCTAGAAATAAGTTGAACAAACAATTTCATTTTGACTATAATGTACAATGTCACAAACACACTCACACGTACAATGTCACAAACACACTCACACACTTCTTCCTAGATGGGCTGAAATATAGGAGGAATTAAGATACAATTCTCAACAATATAATACAGGTAGGTAGTATTAAGTTTAACCAGTCAGAATGTTGAGATAGAATTTTATTGATTTTTTTTTTTATTCCCTACATGTTGCAACTATGAGTACAAATCCCAGGTCCTAATCCTAAAGAATTGAATATCAGGCTGGAAATAAACCACATTGAAACAAAATCTCTGTTATGGCATCTCCATATATTTGAGTCAAGGCTGACATTTTTGTTTCTGTGAAAATGTGCTATAGTATACACAACAATCAACTAAGATCTTTGGCCTTAATTACTTCTTGCTAGTAATGGTATTCTGTTGTACCAGGTGGAATCCATAGATCACTTATTTGTCAATGGCAGGCTTTCATGGGAAACATATTGTCTTGAGGACAGTCAGCTACCACCTCTGTACCTTCATGTACCAGTTCAGTATCCTTCTTACCAAAATTAATCTGGCTTTTAAGAAAATCGTTTCACAGCTTCAAGTAATAACAAATTTGATTCACAAATAAACCATAAATCCTAATTCATACGTCCTTCACAGTACAGATATTGAGGGAAACATTATTCTATAGTCCGTACCATAAAAGTCAAGATTTCTATATGTGACTCTGAGTTACTAGCTCAAGTTATAAATTGTTTTCAAGAATGACATTGAATTTTACATACCCTCTCAAAACCAGTCTTATTATAACTTCTACTTTTCCTTGCTTTATCCTTTTTATCTCAGTAATCGCTAAATCCTGTCAACTTACCACCTACATTTTCTCTCTGAATTCTCTCCTTTCCGTCTCTTTTACCTCTGTTTTATTAAAAGCCTTGTGACAGTATTCCAGCATATCCTCTCTATCCCTCCGTTGTATACCTCCTCTAAGCTACAACTCACCATTCTAACCAATCTTCTGATCATGCTAAACTCTTTTTTTTTTCCTTTTTGTCTTTTTCCGTGTCCGGCAACGGATCGCAACCCTCAGTGTTGCCCCCGTACCGGACTAGGACCGGCAACGGGATCGCAACCCTCGGCGTTGCTCCCGCACCTCGCTCAGCCAGTGAGCGGGAACCGGTCTGCATGTGGGATCCAAACCCTCGGCGGGAGCGCCACCGCGCTTCCCAAGCGGTGCACTATAGCAGTGCGCCACTGGGCCGGCCCCCTAAACTCTTTTAAATACTGTTGGCCAAGTAATAATGTTCAGATTCTCACCTTTAATTTTCTAAAAATCAACTATTATTGCCTGATAGAAGCGTTAAGAGTGATAGAAATTGCAGTTTGAATGCTGAAATACTGCAGGCAAAACTTACTACTTTTCACTAGATGAGTGCGTGTCACAAAGTGAACAAGAGATGGGAGATGTAACTTGCTCTTCCTTCACTCCAGTTTCTTTGGGCCTTTCATGTGGTGGACATCTCACCACACTGAATGGGATGCCGGTGTTTAAATATATGTATTTCTTGTACAGTATGAGTTCAAAATGGAAGCCAATTTTTTGAATCTGGTACTTAGCTAGAGTAACAGCCGTCTCCACAAAGGTGGGAAGAAAGCCTGTCTGGGATGAATTTATTGAGCGTTGGCACATGGCACCAACATGGTGCCTTCATAAAAGATTTTTGAGGATGATGAACGTTCTGAGATTTTTGCTTTGCTCTCTGACTTTCAGCCTTAACCACTTATCTAAGTTGGGATTCCATTGTAACACTTCTGAGTTCCCTCTTGATGTTCAGCCATTCTCCTCTAGCACCCACTGTCTAGCGTTCTTGACTACTTCTAGTGTTTCACATGCATGCTCTTCACATTTCTTTTTGAGTTAGTAAAAGGTCTGGCATGAAGTAGATGTTTAATAAACATGTAAAAGAAGACCAATTTTAGCTCTATTGCTATGTCAATAATTTTTATTTAGCATTGTGATCATTATATGCATGTGCGATTTGAACTAAAAAAAATCAGTCATTTGGCACCAAAGCATGACCGGTATGATTTTTGGGAAAATGCCGCTAGTATCTCCAAGTACCATGTGGAGGCCTCATGGGCTCAGAGTTCCTGACTGGTCTGAAAGGCAGGTATATGCCCAAAGAAAGCGGAATCCGTTATGTCTACAGGAGTCCTGTTAGCAGGTACAAATGAGATTTCCCTAGCTCTGTTGTTTGCTGTGGAACTTTCTGCTACAATTTTAACACGAGCAGGAGTGTCTCCATTTCAGAAATACAAGTGCAAACAAACAATCTGTCTGTCTGCATAACATTCCTTTAAAGTCAGATGAGTTTATTTAAAGCGTGGTAGCCCTGGGAGGGGGATGAAGACTGGCCAACTCTACCACAGAGCCTGCAGGAACCCAGTGCCCTGGCTAACTTTCCGCCAAGGTTTGTATCAGGGTTTGTAGGGGTTGGGTGTGGTGTTTCATACAAATAACTCAGACAGTATTAAACACATTTCTATGCAACTGTGGCAGATTTGGGCTTTATTTTTACCCAATGGTCCTTAAATTACAATACCTCTTTTGATGTGGCATATGCACATTGTGTATTCTTAACTGCTTATTTGGATACATTTGGGATTTTCAGATGCCTTTTTTTTTTTTTTTTTGTCACTTAGATGCCAATAAGTATGGTTTTAAGGGGAATGGAAACCGTACTTTTATATTCCTGGTTTGGGGATCCTAATAAGGTTTTAAAAATTTATTACCTAATAACGAGCCATGTCTACCACTGCATCATACCAAAGGATTTTTATTTTACTTAAAAGGAAAGATCCAGCATTTCTTTGGTCTAAAAATGACCTGCTATAGTTTCCCATATGGAAATTCTATCTCCTTCATTGTCTGGTGTTTCCCTAATATAGTTTCTGAAATTTAAAATTGTGGACAAGCTCCATTAAATGAGAGCAAGAGATTCCCGGTTAAAGTCCTTTCCTTCCTGCACTAATACTTAAGTTTATCTTAAGGCCACTACATCCTTCTTGCTGTCTCTTGACTTACAGGTACAATAATATTTTTTCTATTTGATATCTGCTATAGTTTGTATGTTTATGTCCCCCTGCCCTCCCCCCTCCAATTCATATGTTGATATCCTAACCCCCAAACTTAATAGGTGGGCTTTTGGGAGGTGATTAGGTCATGAGGTGAAGCCCTCATGAATGGGATTAGTGCTCTTATAAAAGAGTCCCAAGGGACCTTGTTTGTCCCTTCCACCTTGTGAGGACAAAGTGATAAGTCACCCTCTATAAATCAGGAAATGGGCCCTCACCAGACACCAAATCTGCTCGCTCCTTGGTCTTGGACTTACCAGCCTACAGAAGAGTGAGAGGTATTCGTTATTTATAAGCTCCCAGTTTATGATATTTTTGTTACAGCAGCTTGAACAGACTAAGATAACATCTTAGGCATTTTTAATGTTTTTGCCATCACAAGTAATTCCCAAAAATCCTTTAAAATGAGTAAATAGGAATTAAGAAGGGCCAGAAATGACAAGGAAACTACCACAATGAAACATGGTGCAAAGTACCTTAGGACAGGGCCTGTCCTGCACAGGAGATTAGAGAGGGACAAAGCTCAGGACAGCCATTAAACCCAAGCAGTAGGGCCTGATCTCCCTGCCTTCAGATTAGGAGCCTTGCGCTCTGAAAGTCAAAATTTTCATCAGGTTTGCACTCACAGTGACTGTGAGAGAACATGAACAGATAGGGAGACCAATGCTATAGAGAAGGAGAAATATCTGTTCCTCAACTGTCACTAGGTTTGTGGCTGAGACCCCTCTAACAAAAGACAAATTAACAAGAGAAAAGCGTACAAATTTATTTAATAAGATTTTTGTGACATGGGAGCCTTCATAAGAAAATGAAGACCCAAAGAAATGGGTAAACCTATGTATTTTTTATGCTGGGTTTGATGATGAAATGGATAATCACAGAGAAGTAGTGATTGGATAAAAAGTATGATTTAATGGTAATAAACTAGGAGAAAACTTAGCAAGGTCTGTTTGTTCAGACCCTGCTTTGTGTCCCTGTGTCTTCAGAGATAAGGATGTTCCTTTCTCTGGGTATAGGAAGAGCACTTCTTGAATGAGAGTCTTATGACCTGCTTCAGGGAGAAGGGCAGGAGAAGGTCAGAGAGTGACAATCCTGATTCTGTGGTTTTCTCAAATGCCAAGGTGCCTTATTTGGGGTTGTTTGTCTAAAATCCCATCAATGCTTAATTCTCCCAGTGATCAAGTCCCACCATCTTTGGGGCCCTGAATTATGACCTTCAAGTTCATTACCTTGTGCTTCCAGTTTCTCATTCATTTCAACTGTTGAGGAGGTCACTTAAGTTAATAAGTGATACTTTGATGAGTTGGCATAGTTTTAACCTCTGGAGCCTTGTGTGTGAGGGCAGAGGCAGGAGATTGGTATTGCGGTTCGGCTTTACTGACAAGCATAGTATTGTATGTTACCCTGACTTTTTTCTGAAGTTCTCAGGGCCCTAACTGAGTAATCCTATTAGTGGTGTATTTTAGAAAATATTGTAGGGGAAGGAACAAATGCTGTTCTATAATCATGCAGAGTAAACTTCATATTATAATAATCTACTGTCAATCATCATAAAAAATGTATCTTGTTGACTATGGAAACAAGTAATTTGAAAGTCATTTTGGGCTATTTGGAATTTTCTGTTTTATAAATTTTAGTCATCCTTTGAATCATGTTGAACTTAAACTATCTTATTAAATTAAAAAAAAATTATTGAAATCTTAAAGGAATAGTAGTGGTAATGCATTGGTGGGATCTTTTTTCAGATCTTATTTGCTTCAGCTGATTAGTAAGCTCCTGAATAAGAGAATAAATTTCTGTTGATTACTTTAGGAAAAATTTTGCACTTTGTTCAAAACCCTTTTATATTTTCAAACAAGTTTTGTCTAAATCCTAAAAAGTGTGGAAATTTTTAGATAAGTATAATAGGGGAATGCATGAATTTATGGGAACTAGAGAAATTCAATTTCTTTATTAACATATGAATCCATCACATTCCAAAGGGGAAAGTCTACTTTGAATATTATTGTGTAGATGGAGTGGTTATATGCAAATGCTTAGTATATTTCTCTGTTTATATACATATATGCGTATAGAATTTATGGGCTTTTTTGTGTGGGTGGGTATGAGGTCAAATTATGTGGATGGGCTTGTTTGTTGGGAAGTATAGGGTGTATACAGGAAATTAGGAATTAGAAGCCCTTATGGTTTTACTTTAACAGAGGTAAGGATGGATTGGAGTGGCTTTCATTTTTCATATGAAATCATTTAAACTGGCATTATTCTTATAATGTACATCAAACATGAATCCAAAACAGTTTTAGGAAATGAATTCTCACAAAGAGGGTAAGCTCCCAGCACTATAAAATTAGTGGGCATATTTTTTAAATAGGAAATACCTGACCCAGCGTGTAATAATTTTATTTCTATAAGACCGGCTCCCAGGTCATTGAAGAAACAACTCTTCTACACCTTAAGCTCTTGAAATAATTTAGCCCATTTAAGTCGAATAGTTATATAGCCATCTGCCTAGATACGCTTAACCCTAAGCCAATGAGTGTGGTAACAGTGGAGAGCTCCAAAAAGAGTACAGTCTGCATGCGGTGTAGAACTGAAAAAGGACACCAACATCCACAGATGGATTTGCCTACCACATTGAAATCAACATGGCAAAGATGGGAGGAAATGAAAAGTGTTTATTTCCTCAGGAAATCTCATATATTCATTCTGATGGGAATACATCCATTCAACAAACATTTAGTGAGAGCCTACTATGTGCCAGACCCTGCGTTGGGTGCCAGAGAAGATTCGTAACAGAGCCCCTCCTGATCCTTAAGGACTGCCATATACATGATGTGTGTTATAGCAGAGTCTAGGCAGAGTCCTGACTGCATCTCCTCAGGAAAGGTGAATCTCACTGGGAAAGATCACATATTGGCTGGGCCCTGAAGGATGAGTAGGAGTTTCCAAGTGGAAAATGAGGATGGCATCCCTGGCAACAAGACCAGTGCTGAAGAGGTGCACAAAGTACGTGGCTTGTTTGGGGAACAGCAGGAAGTTTAGTGTGGGTGGAGCACAAGGCTGGGTAGATAACATGCTTCCTGGCTCTTATCAAAGAGGTCACAGTCTGGTGTCCCATTCAATTCAGTTGGCAGACTTGTTTTTTTTTTTTTTTTTGGCCCATACAGTGTTTTAAAAATATTTTGAATTAGTTGCCAAGATTTAAAAATTGGAAGATTTCTCATAAAATTCCAGATTTCTGGCTTCTCTTAAAAAAAAAAAATCAGAAGATCTGGCAACACTGGGCCTACATTCCCACATGGCAACAAATGACTGGAGCTGAGTGGCGGCTCCAATGCTCCCTCCCTCTTTGAAAGAAGCATGTGCCTGACAGCTCACCCCAGTCTCCACTGCGCCTATCTTCTCTCCTTGCTGTGCCTGACCACCTTCAAACCTGTTGGTCAGTGGGGTAGAAGAGTGAGCAGAGAAGCCGTGATTCTTGTTCTCATGAAGCACACAAAGTAGAGGACTGCCTGGAGAACAGTAGGTGGAGCTCAGATTAAAGGGAAATTGGAACCAATATAGAAGAAGAGTCTTATATACCTTTCTAGGGAATTTGGCCTTCATCCTATGGACCTATAGGGAGTCAATAAATATTTTAGGACAGTGATGTGATTAAATCTGTCCTTCAGAACTCTCAGTGGAAGAGGGGAAGATGACATAAAAGGAGTGAGTTCAGGGCAAGAAAACAAGCAAAAAGCCATCACAACAGCGAAGAGAAATCCAAATGAGACAATGATATTTTACTTATGACCCTAAGAAAGTGTAATCCAATTTTGAACCATTAAAGCATTTTCCAAAGAGAGATCTCATAAAACATCAAACACAGAAAAATGTTAATTTATGCATTTTAAATGTTGATACACAGAAAGAAAAGAAAGAGAGAGAAAGAACGAAAGACAGCAAAGATCTTCCCCAGGGTAACACAATAAAGAAATGCCAACCTTTGAAGTTTTGTACTGAGTAGCAAACATTAAGCCCCAGGTCTTCAGAATTGCCTCACTAGCAGGTCTTTTCCCATCAATTCACAATTTACAATATACCATTATCTAGCCCCATGGAGGAATTTGTATATTGGATCGAGTTGATCCAATCACAAAGGAAAGATGAGAAAATGGGAGACATATTCCTGTCCTTGTTCTAGGTTGCCCTCCGTAATGGAATACTATATTCTCCTTAAATTAGCTGCTTATTTAGAGGCAGAATTCAGTTCATCTCAGAAACTCTTCTGGACGTGAGTAATTAAATTTAAATCCCAGCAAAATGTGTTCAAGTTCTTTCATGTTCTGTGGATAAAGGTTTTGCTTTCTTAGAATTCCATATATATTTACTTTACACGGAGTTGTCATTTTATCATTCTCTCCATTGTATTCTTTTTCTTGGACTTCTCTAGAGCAGGGAAGAGGACGAATAAATTCATAAAGCACTAAGAAAGATTCTAATGCCATTGGATCTCCTAATTTGAAAAATGTGAAATTTTGCATAAATGTACAGTTGTATGATTAAAAAGAAAAACATGTTGCTGAAGATCTTTCTTGTAATAAAAATTCTTCGCATCCCTAATGCTTATACTCCAAGGGGTTCATTGTCAAATAAAGATGTTCATAACTGCCTAAATCTTCCATACTTCCCAGCATTTCTGTCCTTTTCGTAGGCTGCAACTTTTTCAGTTTCTTATCAAGGATCAATACTCAGGTACACAGATAGATGAGGTAAGTCTATGTCTTCTGTAGAGGTGCATCAGCCCACCTGGATGAGGTCTTAGAACACACAACTGCCCTGAGTAGAGAAGCAAAGATACTGTCTAAGGTGCCTTCTGACTTTGTCAACACTCTGTATTCTTTTTATAAGATAGTAAAGGCTTAGAGCCTTTTATTACCAAATGGGTATTAGATCAACAGTCCTTGACTAACATGTTGACTGATAGGATATATTGCAAATGAGTGATCACATTCTTTTTCTAAACCCTTGTGTGCAAAGCAATTACATGAGCTTTTCATAGAGAAGCCTAGAGCATAATAATAGCAAATGCTTACTTTGTGCTAGGGAGTGCTCTAAGTAATATGTAGGTATTATAAATTACTTAAACCTTACAACAACCCTATCAGATGGGCACTGTTATTATCATCATCACCATGCAGCAGATAAGAAAACTGAGGCAAAAGGAGTTTTAAGTAATTTTTCCAAAGTCTCACAGCTGAGAGAGTGGGGATTTGATTCCATACAGTTGGCACTAAAGTCTGGACTCTTAACCACTGTATTTCACTTTGTGCTTTACAGGTATGCTTAAACGCTCAAGGGCATTGATGATGTACAAATGCAAACACCCATCAGGCCTCATAATCTCTTCATTTTGGTTAATCAGGAGACAATTTCAGGGCCCATAACATCTGCCATGTAAAGCTAAAATGCAAGACACAGCCAAATTTCTCATACAAATACAAGATTAAAAATGCCCTTCAAGGCTGCACTCTGGAAAAGAAAAACAAACAACAACAACAACAACAAAATCCCAAACAAAAAACAAACAAACAAAATACACTTCAAATATATCTGGCATTGCTGAATCTGGTACAATGGGAAATAGCTTTCCTGTTAGTTTGACTTAATGTAAAAGATCATGATGAATTATCTCTTTGTTCATGGTCAAAGTAAGTGGTCAATTCAGTTTTTGCTGGATTTAATTAATAGTCAGAAAATGAAGGAGACTATCCCAACCTAGAGCAAGGTTTAGTATGGCTTCACAAAGCACTATATTGTGGTATATGGAAACTTACTGCTATTCTCAGCCTAATCATTTGTTTTCATTTATCTCCTCCCCCACACAAGCCAGCATGTATTTTACTTATTCTGTATAGTACTTTAAAATTTATATATTCTATTTTACAGTTTTATTCAGAGTTTAAGTACTTTCTTTTTAACTTAAGGTATCCAAAGATAAGATTGGTAAATCAATTAAAAATAAAGTTGAGGTAAAATAACCAGTTGACATTCAATGAAAATCTGCAATGATTAGCACTCATTAATGAAAAGCAGCATACTGCTTAAAATAAGAGCACATTAAATTTAATTTTTGTTCTTGTTAAATGATAATGCCCTCTAATATATGTCAAAATGAATACTTTTTTTTCAAGAAGTCCTGAATGAGATACCATAAATGCTTAGGATATTAATTTTTGGTGGCATTAAGACTATCAGTGATCCAGCTGACACTAAAGTATATTGAAAAAGCAAGGATTTAGAAGTTCAGATCTCTAATCAATTACTCATTTTCTTCATATGACAAATGAAAATAATAATGTCTACCTCATAGAAATTCTGTGGGACTGAAGACACTGCAGTATGCCAGGAAGTCACTAAGTGGGAATTATTTATTATTATTATTATTGTTACTCTCCTTTGGCTGGTATCTGAGAGGTATTTCATTCTGTTTTTAGTATGTAATCATTAGTTGTCTTTGACTGCCCATTGGAATCATCTAGAGAACTTCAGAACATGTTCATGCCAATGTCTCACCCTCAGAAATTCTTAATTATGTGGTCTGGCATTTGGGACTTCTGAAATCACCTTAGGTGATTCTAATGTGCAATCAAGATTAAGAATCAATGCTCTAAAATAACTCAGCAATAGACATTCTTGCTACACCATAAGCATTGCAATCAATATTCTACTGACACTTGGACTTCTGGTGTAAGATTATGCCAACCTAAGCAGCCTCGGTTTCACAGTCTGCTAATTGTCAATTTATAGTAACCATTAGGACATCTAAAATTATGCAAACTCACATTCCAAAGAAATTAAACTCAGTAGTTCACCATATGCCAGAATTTTCATGAAGTTCCAACAAATAAGAGTTTTATGGGGCTGAATTGTCAAACACAGTGGTATTCCACTTTGTCCTACTTGAATCAGAACAGCACCTTTGGCTGATGAGTACATAGAAAGAATGCTACTGCCAATTTCTGTTCTGTGACACAGGAGCTAGTTCAATTAGAAAATGAGGCAGAAACTACTTCCTTACAACCAAAACTCTTTTCTTAAAAGTCCAGAGCTAAGTTTTATCTTCCTTCCCACATCAGCAACTATCATTCTACAACCATTCAGAAACCATTACATGGATTTTTTCCCCCGTGAATTTATAAAGGGAAATGTATTACTTCCTGAGAACAATGTCCCCTTTAATAAACTACACCAGAGGGTCATGAGTGGTACATACTCTAAGACTGCACTGTCTAATATGATAACCTTTAGTCACATATGACTATTTAGATTTAAATTAATTAAAGTTAAGCAAAATGAAAACTTCAGTTCCTCAGTGACATGCATTGAATGTTTGTCCCTTCCACAGCTGATGTGTAGCCACAGACCCCCAACATAGCTGTGTAGAAAAGTGGGGCCTTTAGGAAGTGATTGGATCGTGAGAGCCCTGCCCTAATGAATGGATTAATCCATTAATGGGTTAATGGACTAATGGGTTATCATGGATGTGGAGTGGTGGCTTTATAAGGAGAGCCCCAAAGCACTCTTCCCCCAACTTGCCATGTGGTATTCTGTGTTGCCAAGGGACTCTGTACAAAACTCCCACCAAGAAGAATGCCCTCACCAGATGAGCCCCCTGGACTTTGGACATTCCAGCCTCCAAAACTGTAAGAAGTCAATTTCATTTCTTTATAAGTTATACAGTTTCAGATACTCAGTTATAAGCAACAGAAAACAGACTAATACAGTCAGTCATACTAGCCGTATCTCAGTTACTCAGTGGTTAAATAAGGCTAGTGGCTACTGTGAAAGACACTGTATATTATAGACCATTTCTGTCATCAGAGAAAGTTCTATTGGACAGTGCTGCTATAAGATAAAATTTTCAATGAAACCTGAAATATGGATGTAGTAATAATACCAATTTTATAACATTTTTAAAGCCTACCACTCAAAGACCACCAGGGACATACCTGAAGTCAAGATTTGTTTAGCTTGGCGCATAAAAGAAAACACTCCAGAGGAATCCTGGGGCATTTCAAGAGAAGGAAGTTAATGAGGGTACTTACAGCGAGGAGGGGTGAGTTAATCAAAGGATGACCTTGACCAGGCAAGTTGCAGGAACAGTACGTGATCTACAACCACATTAGTCTCTGCAGTTATGGTTAGTTATATCAGTTTGTCTGTGGTCTTATCTCAAAATATTTGGGTATAAATGAGTCCTACTTAAAAAGTTTGAGCCTCAGTCTTCTATGATGCACAAGATGGTTTGGCTTAGTACAGTTTATCTGTTTTGAAGTTTTCAAAGTTACGGTTTCTGTTTCAGTTCTCAGTATCTCCATTCCTTCCACCACAGCCTAACAGCTAGTATGCCCATTTTTCACTCTCTTGGTAATAGATCATTTTCTTTTGGGAATATGATCAATTTAGTTCTGCACCTCTGTTGAAAGTATAGTGCCTGAATCTATTAAAAAGGCCTTTAACATTTGTGATAGTAGTTGTTTTGATAACTATAAGCATTATACCTTTTAGTTATTGTTGTTGGGTGATCGTTTGTTGAATCATCTAGTATGACAGTGGCTATGCCACAACATTTAAGAGTCTGGATCTTATGCATTTGGCAACTATAACCATGACAAACACAGACACAAGGATTGTTAATAGTAGTTGAAACATGACCCAAATGCCCCACAAGTTATTTGGATAATCTTTAAATGACCAAGTATTTTTTCTCTTTAATTCAGATATGGGTTGTTTAACTTTGTCAGTGTCTGAAGAAGTGGTCCAGTATCTGGAAATTATCAAGAATAGGAGTCTTGTCGTGAATGAGTCAGAGATATCCACTAACAATTCAGAAACTAGAACGAGCAAGAGAAAATAAGATGGCTTAGACGATGAAGAACAAAAATGTGTAAAGACGCACTAGACTAGTGGCTTCTGGCCCTGATTTTGGTGGGGAGGGAGGGTATTGAGCCAAATCTGCCTACCATATCTCTAGTCAGCTGTCTATTCCAAGGATCTTGAGATAGCTATCTATTTCCTTGAACCATTTGCTTCTGGAGATTCTATAGAGACCCTTTCCTTAATGTTTCCCGTAAGTGTAGTTTTAAAAGTTTTTAATGTTGGAGAATGGATAATGTTGTCTTATCTGGGAAGTACATATCATTGGAGTCTTACTGCTATGTTAGTTGTTGACTGTACATGGAAATTCTTCTCTGATGAGATTTAAGTGAAGTCTTTATCTGATGATCTTTCCAAAATGTTTAATCACCTGGTCTAATATCACATGGACCTGTTTAGGTGACAGTCTGGGAAGGCTTTCATATCTTTCGATGAGAAGAATGAACATTTGCTAATTTATTATATTAAACTATAGTATTAAATTGGAGAAGAGTAAAATTCTCTATTGAGGTATCATACAAAATTAACTTGTAAGTGTTTAGCCATAATTATCCTAGGAAGAAGAATGTATTATGGAAAATGAAGACAGTGATAAATCTCCAGGCCTTTAATTACCAAAAATATGTACTAAAGTCACCAAATAATATTTCATATTTAAACCTGGGGACAAAAATCTTTGTGTAGACTGTTACTGTATCTACATGAGTAAGTTTTCCTTGACATGAAAAGCATACAATAATTGATACATATTTATAACAACCCATTTATACATAATTAATGTAGAAATGCTTAAACTCTCTTTGAATTTGTCAGTTTTAAGAAAATTTTTATCCTAACTTTTGTGTATAAAAAAAGCTCTCACAATAGTTTGCATTAGTTAAAATTTATAGAATGACAAACAAATCTAGTTATTCTGATTATCTTTTCTTTTATAAAATAAAGGAACAAATATTTATGTCACCTGTATCCATTTAGGAAGCCCCAAAGTATTTCAAAGATAAAAGCTATTATAAATATTTTTATTATCCTAAATTTGGTGTTTAAATGTGAAAAAGACAAAATCAAAAAGAGATGTCATAGGAGATGAGATATGCTTAAGGCAAGAAATAGTAATAGGCAATATTTTTAAAATACAGAAATTAGTGAAGGTCATCATTTAGAAGTTTAACTTTTTCAAAAGTAAGAACCTTTTAGAAATTATTTAAAAGTATTCCAATAACAAAGAGAGTTTAGAGAATAATAGTATTATTGGGGCACAAAATAACTTGGACATTTTTAATAGAAAGTAAACCCGTTCTGGTCCATGCTTTTAAATTCAAAGTCGAAGATCTGAAAGCCTTTTTCTATTTTTAATCTGCCCATCATATTTTCAAAAATGGGGGTAAAAAATTTTTAACACGTTTTTTAACTCCTTATTTGTAGGTATTATAATCTCAAGCTAATAAAGTTTATTTTCATATTTTTTTTACTACCATTTTTTTATTCTGACACAAGATACTTTTTACTTTAAGACAAAAATTATCTCTTTTTTTGTACACTAAACCAAAATATATTCATTACTCTGTCACCATTGTACACTTTAAAAAGAAAATTTCTTTTAAAATGAACACATAGATTAACATAAACCAAAGGCATTTGTACAGCTTTTTAATGTGTTAATTGAAGGCTGCTCTATAATGTACTGAATATAAGCATCCAAAGATTATTGATCAGTGAACTCAAAATAATATTAAGATTTTAAACTCTGGTTCTTATAAATCTTACAGTTACTAGCATTATATACATTTATCTCTTTTCATAAAGACATTACCTATTATGATACAATTTACTTGAACATAAAAAATTATAATTTTTTTTTTTTGACCGGTAAGGGGATCGTAACCCCTGGCTCGGTGTTGTCTGCACCACGCTCAGCCAGTGAGCACATCACACCGGCTATCCCTATATAGGATCCAAACCCAGGGCCTCGGCACTACCAGCGCCACACTCTCCCGAGTGAGCCATGGGGCCGGTCCAAAAAATTATAATTTTATAATCTTAAAGGTCTGACTAGCAAAAAACCAATAAGGGAAATTTAGGAAATTTAAATTAGTTTTTTTGTGTGAAAATAAAGACTAGCCTAAACTAGATCATTTTGCTAGTCTTGTTTTTAACATGGTGGCAAAATCAGGGGAAGACATAGAACAATTTTTAAACCAAAAATTACTAAATCAGCCTAATTTGTCCAAGGAATCATTTCAATAGGCACATTACATAAATTTAAAAAAAAATACAATTTATAAATATATATATTTATACATTTTTAAATTTTAAAAATTTATAAATTTTTAAATTTTTACATATTTGTATATAATTTATGAATTTATTTATAAACCAAAATTTTAAATACTATAAATTTGTTTAAAAGGTCTTGGTCTTGGTATTTCACTTTCCTTCTTATAACCCAGTAACTGAGGCCACATAGTTGTTTTTTTTCCCCAAGTGTTAAATATGTCAATGTTGTTAAAAATTTTTAAAGCCAATTGGAAGAAGAGGTTGTTTCAATAAATCAAGTTACTGATATTTTTGCCTTTTGGTTAGATCTGTTTTCTGAACTAGATATTCCTAGAGTGACACATAATGACAACCTTTTATTATTAATTAATTTCTAAGTTTTGCAAAGAGTCTGGGGCAAAAAATGAAATGAGAGAAAGCCAGTTACAAATATAGAAGAAATTATACTTACAGATTGGATGAGTCAGTCTGAGTGGTATTAAAAACACCTATCACCTAAGTGATCTCACAGGTACAGATATGGATATTGTGGTAGGATTCCAAGTGGAAAGTGTAGTTCCTAGATCTATTAAAATGGTTTGTTTCATCCTTCGTTCATTGGAGATAATTCTCCTTGCTGATTTAAGTGGCCCTATAGAAACTGGGTGCTGCAGTCTGTTTGAAGCCTCTTCATTGTCTTTCAAAGTTCTTTTTTTCTTTTGGTAAAGTTCAGGGAGGCCTGGAGTGTATGCATCCATGATAAGTCTGAATTTTTTAATAAACTTTTCCTTTAAACTTCTGATTATTGGTAAATGTTTTAGGGAGACAATTTTAGAATCCAAATTGCATTTGGAAATTTTAATGTCAATTAAAAAAATTTAATGTCAATAACAAAATAATGACCAATGGATAGCTATGTAACTTTTTTGTTCATGTCAGAAGTTCTCCAACATGGTTACTGTCATTTCAAGTTGTCCTTGATGAAATTATGACATTTTGAAAGATGCATATGAGTTAAAAGCGTAATTTTTTAAATATTAAGAAATCAGGCATTTGACCTAGAGACACCATGTGCTTAGATTGAGACCATGCCATGAGCACCTGAAAGAATCAATAAGAATAGCTTTTCTACAACCTCAGGTTTCTGGAATATCAACAAAGGCCAGCCATCACTAATGGTAGGACTGACAACCCACGGCTTTGGGCAGATGGAACTGAACAAAACAGCTCTCAGGGCACAAAGACAAGCCTGAAGAAATCCCTTTAACATTTTAAAGGATGACTCAAGGCAAAGTTTGTCCAAAGGAAGCTAATTTGAAGAGAACTTCTGAACTCCTCAGCTTTTGGAGCCATTTTCAATACAGTTTCATCGGACCTATGTCTGTGGTGGCTGCTGGGCATTTTTGACTGGCCCAATTCTAATAAATCAAAGACCTTTCCCCCTGGATAGCTAGAAAAGATCTATTCAGGAAAAAGCAGAGACCAAAGATCAAATTTTGGCTCAGGCATATTGATGTTGGAGATTTGCCACATGGTTTATACTCTAAATGTCCAATATTTGAATTGCAATGTGACAACAGAAGAGAAACCAATTTGAACAAGGAGTAAATTATATCCATAAATGGAGATGAAAATCAGGGTCTCCAAGTTTTGCTTTTTAGGCTATCTGAATAGTAGTTATTGTGTCCTCTTGTCTTTAATTTGTCTTTTAGTCTTGGGTAGTTTAAGATTCATTGTGCTTGACATAAGGAGAAAAAAAGAATTGGGGCAAATCTTAGGATCTCAACCTAAATATTTGTAGAGCAATTATTTTTAGAATCTGAGTGCTGTTGAAATTGACTTTTAGAAGAGCTGTTTTCATGTGTCTATGATCTACTTGGACTCTGGGCCACGTGGCTTTGCCTCTGACTCATGTTCTGGTGCCAGACACAGCTGGTTTCCCAGAGGAGGAATGTGAAGGTTAACTTAACTACTCTTCTAACAGCACACATACAGCAGCCACTGCCTGTGTTATTTACATGCCGTAAGTATGAGCTGGCAGTCTTTGAGAGGAGAGTTTTTGGCATTCTTGGCCAATCTGCTCCAGGATGCTCAGTGGTCAAGATTATGGGGGGATTCCCAGTGTCTCTCATTTCCTCTTCACTCCCTGTGATTTTGAAGTGACCAAAGAGAAAAGAAAATAATGATCTGTCTTCATCAAGCCCCCACTAAGTGACTGTTAGTTTTCCAGTTTCCCAGCCTGGAGAGATGAAATTTTTCACTGTCTGGGATATTTATTTGGTAAGAATGAGACCAACTTGCTAAAGGGCTAGTATATTCTTTCAAAGAAGAAAACAGAGACATTTAATTAGGGGGAGTTATTAGCCTATTGTCATAGAAGTTCTTAGGGTCAAAGAAGGAATTAGAGCTGTCAAAAACCAAAGAGCATATCTTGTTCTGAATCCAGTGGCTCCCCCATAACTTCCACTGTGGTCCGTGTCCTATGTGCAGAAAGCGTGGAGATCTAGACTGGAGGTTAACCATATCTGTTCTCCTCTACACCATGAAAGAAGGAGCACGCTCTTGTTCTGGTGGATGGACGATGGGCTCTGGAGTTGGGGAGCTTGAACTTGGAGCCATCTCCCCACCCCTTGAGTTTTGGATTAGGTATTTGGTCTTAAATCTTCAATTTCTTCATCTACGAAATGGTGTAAAAAGCAATACCAAACTCATAGATTTAGCCAAGAATTTAATGAAACAATCCACATTTCTATCCCTTGCATTTAGAAAGTGTTTATTAAGTCTCAGCTGTTATTATTTACAAAGTTCAGAAGTCCTCAAGACCACCCTCACTTTTGACAGAAACTGCGAGTCTGGGCCTTCCCAAGACCACGTGCAGGTTCAATAATTCACTAGAACTCATGGAACTCAAAAAAGCTGTTATACTCACAGTTATCATTTATTATAGAAAAAGATTCAGATTCCAAAGGAAGACGTGCATAGGGCAGGATCCAGGAGAGTTCTAGGTGAAAGTTCCAGTTGTCCTCGCCCAGTGGAGATGTGCAACAGTGCCTATTTCTTCTGGCAACTATGTGTGGTAATACACAGGGTATTGTCAACCAGGGAAGCTTTGGGGTCCAGTTTGTTTATTGGAGCTCAGTCACAAAGACATGGTTGACTGGCTGCATCGCTAACTTTAGCCTCCAGCCCCTCCTGAAGTCAAGCTGGTGATGCATGGCTGAAGGGTCCCCATTATAAACCACATTGTTAGCATAGACTATCTGGTATGGCCCAAGGCCTCACATAAACAAAAGCACTCCTATAGGCAGGACATTCCTCAAGCTTAGAGCCTGCCTCCCAGGAACCAGGGACAAAGGCCAAACCTCTCTTAGGGAAAGGTTAATTTTTACTGCATATTATTGATAACTGACCTCTTTTTCACTATCCATAAACCACTAAAATAATATTTCAAACTCCAAATTGACTAACAGTTAATTCTTCTGTTAAAAATCATGTTTTGAGCACTTACTACAATCCATGCATCCTGCTGGCCAATGGAGATAAAAAACTCAATAAGCCAGTGTCTCCCTCAATGAACTGGTGGAGGAAACAAATGTTTAGACAAATAATTATAGTACTAATCACCCAAATGTTCTGGGAGCCCAATGGAGAAAATATTTGATTTTTCTTGCAATTGTAGGGAAAAGCTAAATTATTTTTCTTTGGGAGAATTTTAATTTGATGTTACTATCCTAAGAGTTAGATCTTTCTATCTTGAAAAATGGCTTAACTCTGAGTCACATTCCTAATCTATAAATGAGGACTGATAACAATACCTCAGCAAATGATGTGGGTAGTCCAAACATTTAAAAGCTTCTCACTTTGTTGTGTCATCCATTCAAGGCTACCTAACTAATTAATCCCTATGATTCACTTCCCATTACTTTTATTGACTCCTTCAAAGTTTTCTGCACCAGAGTCCTTTGCTTCTGCTGCTGGGTAGTAGCTCAGGGATAAAACAGGAAGAGGAAGTATTTGTTACATGTTTAGGAGGAAGTATTCCTCACGCAATACAAATATTTGCTCATTTTAATATACTGATTATTTACATCAAGGATCAGCAACTCTTTCTGTAAAGGGTTATATAGCAGATATTTTAGTATTTGTAGGCTAGATGGTCTCTGTCGCAGCTACTCAACTGCCCTTGTAGTGTATGAAAGCAGTCATTGCAGTACCTAAAGGAATTGACATAGCTATGTTCTAAGAAAATTTTATTTACAAAACACAGCTGGCCAGATTTGATGGTGGGCTTTAGTTTGCAGTCCCCTAACCTAGGTCATTCATTCTCACATCAGTGTTGCAGACATATCTCACGTACAAACATTGAGGGATGAAGAGAGTTTTCCCAATTTAATGCAGAAATGAATTTGGCCAGAAATTAGGAGTGTGTGGTCATCAGCTTTCAAATCTTTGTGCCAAAATGAGATGGGACTCAGATCATATGAGTAAAAACAATAACTAAGACAAATGTACCAAAACATCCTTTTGACCCACTCCTCCTACATTTTGCCTTTATTGCAAACACCATGGGAAACACCTGGGAAGTCCCTGAGGCTCTGGATATGCTAAAGTTTGTTTCTGTGATATAAAACATTTTTAGAGCTTCTGATTATAGGAAAGCACAATCAAGGCTGTATCTGTACAACCTGAAGAAAAATAGAATATGTATCATTTATTTGGTCACCATAACCAGCCAGGAGTTGGTCAGATGTGACAACCACTCCTACTTATCTACTCAATATCCTTTTTTCCTCCCTTCTTTCTTACTAATGGAGACCTAATTTTATTGGGGGAAGTGAAGTGCCAAACACAAAATAATTCAATTTCTCAGGATACCCTTTCAACTAGAGGTGGCCCAGGTGAGACAGTTCTGGTAAGTGAGATATAAGCAGAAGTCTACTAGCAGAAAAGTTATTTTTCCTTGTTAAAAAGGGAAAGATTCAGCTGCCATGCTCTTTGGTCCTATGCAGTTCCTCCTACTTACAGCTAAGAACACAGATATAATGCCTACACATGGAGCAGCCAACTTATAACCATGAAAATCAAACACCATGGGAGATGGAGCAGAAAACTAGAGGGAACCTCAGTCTCTGATGATTTTCTTAATGACCGTAATGCTTCCTTCTGGACTTCTTATTTATTTGAGAAACATAAAACTTTATTGCTTAAGCCACTGTTGGTAGGTTTCTGTTAAATAAAGCCAAACACAGCCCTAATTGAATTAACTAACTACAAAGTTTCAAAGACATGAGAATTAGTCTATTGTCAGTGTTAAAATGCTATCAAGGACAAAGTATAAAATCTTGACTTTGTATTATGTAGTGTAGACTATAAAGTTAAAAGCAAGGCAGTACTAGATTGACCAATGCTGTGGTTCAGGTCCTGTTACTCTTCATCATCTCATTAATGGAAGTTCCAGGATGCCTGAGTGGCTACTATATAGAAAAACCTGAAGACTCTATCAAAAAACTCCTAGAGCTGGTTAATAATTTCAGCAACATTTCAGGACACAAAATAAATGCCCCAAATCTGTTGCATTTATATTCTACAATAATGAACTAACAGAAAGAGAAAAGAAAGTAAGCTCATTTACAACAGTCATGAAAAAAATAAAATACCTAGGAATCAATTTAACCAAGGAGGTGAAAGAGCTCTACAATGAGAACTATAAACCACTACTGAAAGAAATTAAAGAGGACACAAAAAGATGGAAAGACATTCCATGCTCTTGGACTGGAAGAATTAACATTGTGAAAATGTCTATAGATTCAATGGAATCCCCATCAAAATACCAATGACATTCTTCACAGAAATGGAAAAAATAATCTTAACATTCACATGAAACAGCAAAAGACCCAGAATAGCCAAATTAACCCTGAGCAAAAATTAAAGCCAGAGGCATAACACTACCTGATTTCAAATTATACTACAAAGCTATGGTAACCAAAACAGCATGGTACTGGCATAAAAATAGACACTTAGACTAATGGAGTAGAATAGGGAACCCAGAAATTACCCCTCAGGCTTACAGCCATCTGATATTTGACAAAAGCAACAAAAACCTACATTAGGGACAAGACTGCCTCTTCAATAAGTAATGCTGGGAAAATTGGATATCCATATGCAGAAGAATGACACTAGACATTCATCTCTCACCATATACTAAAATAAACTCAAAATTGATTAAAGACTTAAGTATGAGACCTGAGACTGTAAAATTACTAAGGGAAAATATAGGTGAAACACTTCCGCAACTAGGTCTGGGCACAGACTTTATTAACACCAGCCTGAAAGCAGAGGCAACAAAAGAAAAAATAAACAAATGGGACTATATCAAACTAAAGCTTCTGCACAGAAAAGGAAAAAATCAACAGAGTGAAATGACAACCTACAGAGTGGGAGAAAATTTTTGCTATCTATACATCCAACAAAGGATTTATATCCATGATATACAAGGAACTCAAGCAATTACACAGTAAAAAAACGAATAACCCAATTAAAAAATGGGCAAAGGAGCTGAATAGACACCTTTCAAAGGAAGACATACAAATGGCCAACAGGTACATGAAAAAATGCTCAACATCACTAGTCATCAGGGAAATGCAAATTAAAACCACATTGAGATATCACCTCACCCTAGGTAGACTGGCTATAATCAAAAAGACAGAGAATAACAAATGGTGGCGAGGGTGTGGAGAGAAGGGAACACACTCCTACACTGTTGGTGGGACTGTAAATTAGTACAACCACTATGGAAAACAGTATGGAGTTTTCTCAGACAACTGCAGATTGATCTTCCATACGATCCAGCAATCCCACTTCTGGGTATATACCCAAAGGAATGGAAATCCTCATATTGAAGGGATATCTGCAATCCCATGATCATCACAGCTCTGTTTACAATAACCAAAATATGGAACCAACCTAAATGTCCATTGATGGATGATTGAATAAGGAAACTGTGGTATATATACACCATGGAATACTACTCTGCCATAAAAAAGAATGAAATTCTCCCATTTGCAACAACATGGATGAGCTTGGACAAACTTATTTTGAGTGAAATAAGCAAAGCACAGAGGGATAAATATTGCATGATCTCACTCATATGTGAGAGCTAAGAGAGAAAGAAGGAAAGATCACAGTGATGTATTGGACTTTCAGAGGGAGAGAACATACCTAGGGATACAAAGTGGAGTGGAGAAAGGGGGATGGGGAGGGAGGTTGGGGATAATTGGGTGGGGGACATGGGGTACAATTGCAATTTGTAGTAATGGGCTTGCTGCCAGTATGGATCTGGCCATCACATCTTGGGCAAAAGTGTTGACAATCAACTTTTTATCTCATGAATATCCATAACTAATAAAAAAAATGCTGTGCCAAAAAAAAATGTCATTTATGGTGGTGGAGCATGTACCCACTAGGGAGTCTGTTTGGCTAAATGCAGTCCCCTTCAGGCTCTACATGTTTAATATAACTAGTTTCAGAAAAACTCGGCAAAAATGTAGAAAATCTCAGTATTTGTTAATTAGTTCATAGCCCCCAAGAGTGCTCCCACATTTTTTGGTATTATCTGTGAAGTTTGTCAAGCTAACCATATTATATAAAAGGAAAATTTTTTTTAAAGTTTTAATTATCCATTCCTAGTTTTCTACCCAGCTTTATAAATAAATTCTATTGAAACCATGTTTATGATGAGTAATTCTTTAAAAATTTTCTCTTAAAAGCTTTTACCATTAATATTTCAGTTAATTAAAAATGCATTATGCCTTAATCCTTTGTTAAATGCATAATAGAATAAAACAGCATATAATATTGAAGTTGGAAGTTTCTTTGGAATTGGATGTTTGGGCTTGCAATCGATGGTTTATTAATGTAAACCTGGTGGAGGGTAAGCCAAAGAACATTTCATGTTCTTATGTTTGCAAAAGAGATCAAATTTACAAGGGCATTATTTTTTCCTACTGAATTCCTAAATGTTACTATTAAAAGACTTAGAATATGTATAATACAAGCATGTGTATCCCAAGGGACTGTTCAAAACATTTCTAAACATGGAAAGTGTATGGAAGAATCCAAAGTCAAATTAATATCCCAGAGCTTGGATATAAACTTGGATTTTGGAAATGTTTTCCCAGATTAAAAAGGAGTTTTGGTGTGGGGTCCCATATGGAAAACATGCATAATTTATTTAAAAGACCAAAGCAAAAGTGAATTCACAGTTGGAAATCTGGATAATTATGCTATAATTAAAGGACTAGTTAGTTTTTGTTTTAAAATTACTGACTTTAGAGTTTTCACCCACTCCCCATTACTATTCAGGGATTCAAATGTTTAGTTTATTTTTTTCAAAGTCCTGTAAGTTTTGATCTTTCTTTTAAACGCAACCCAACCAAATGAAATATTTTGTACCATCTTTTCACTACAACGCAACAATGGGAACTTTTCTACCTTCCCTCATTGTGACACTCTACTTTAAAGACCTTCTAAATAAGGTCACAAAATCAGTGAAATTGAGAAAACTGATTTGATTGGCTACTTAAGTAAATAAATCAGTTCTATGGCACTATACAGACTCATTCATTCTATATTTGCTAAACCACTTTTTTATGTAGGGTCCAATGGTTATGCACTGAGGATTGAATCAATCACTGACTCCACCCACAGTACTACAAAGATTCCAAAACATTTCATCAATAATGCTGCACATCATAAGAAGCATAGTACATCTTCAGCAAAGACTAAACCCTCAACTCATCTTGTCCCTGCATTTTGTTAAGTGACAAGCCAACAAAAACCTTAAGGTTGTATGTGAAGGAGAAGTTGGAAATTTTTTCACAATATCTAAAAATTCTATATAATGGATTTCAGTGAATGAATATACGTATTTTAACTTTTTCCAAGACCATAAAGAAATAGAACTAATTATGCATTGAAATATGAAAACTAGTTTTGAGGATAAAACACCCAAGATGGAAGTTTAGAACATACACAGAGTTGTGGTAGCAAGTAAATTTTAGTTTCCACACTCCATTTTCTCTTCTCTGTATATGTCCATTGTATAATTATTATACTCAAATTATACAGTGATTCTTTATCTCTAAAACTAGGTATTCTATTAGATACCCATTCTAATGTACCTAGAAGTGTATATATTTTATATGCTTGTTCTTTTGACATAAATTTTGGAAGAGTTTCTTTCCAGAGAAAAAAGCCAAGAATATAAAATATGTCATTCTTTGGTACCATTTCTGGATTCTATTTGACCTAATGCACTGTAGACTAATGTTTCTCTAATTGTTCAAACTTGTGTGAACACACTGCACACGCAAAAACTCTGATGACAGAGAATAGAAGAATATACTCGAGAGATAAAATCAAATAAAACTTAAAAAGAATGTTAGTCTGACACATATTTAATGGTATGCATAACCATCCTTATATTGCATTCTTGTTAGATTTAAGTGCATTAGCAATTCATGTAAGGGATGGTAATTAGTATTACTTTCTAAAAAGCCAAAACCTAGCATTTTGGGGGGTCAGCTGAGAGTAGGGAGGAAGAGAGAGAAGTAATTATGCTGGAAGCTATCCTGAGATTCCTCTGAAGACTTCTAGATCCAATCCTTATGCAGAGTCAACATTCTCCCTTCTTTTGCCTGAGAGCATCCAGGCAGTTGGTATTTCCGTCATTGCTAGCTGGAAGGCTCTATTCTGCCCACCAAGTTAATTACATTGAATTTAGGGAGAGGCAGTCCCGTTCTTTTCATTAAACAGAAAGAACCTGAGAACTGCTGAAAGGACTGTGCTGTCATCCTATCATACCCATAATAGCTCCTGCTCAGTTCACAGTGGACACTCGATACATTTTTTGCTAAAGGTTTAAATGAATGCAGTCAGGGTTGCCTCTTTTCATGGAGAAGCAGATCACAACATGCAGCCCAGTTTCAAGTTCCAGATAGGAACATAAGGAGATAAAGGGATTGCAGCAATGAACAATCCCCCTTCAGCCACGAGAGAGAGGACTGAGTGGTAGAATCTCTGCGTCCTTCTTCATTCCCTTTGACAATGCTCAATATGAATATTGAAAACGTCATCTGCTTTATTCAATAGTGCCCAGAAGTTTTCTCCTCAAGGGAACAAACCACCTGTCTTTAAATCGCACGAGGGAAGTGGATTTCTGAGTGGTGGGGCTTAGAACTCTGATAAAGGAGCCCAGGAATAGGCTGGGTTTGCATTAGGGATCAGGATAAGGGCCCTCCCTGCCAAGAAAAATCAAGGTAAGAGGATGCCAGGAGGTAAGTGAGGGGCACAGCAAATGGAGAGGAGAAAGAAGGGAAGAGGTAAACCAAAGAAACAAGGGGGAAAAAGTGCAAAGGGAGGCAGAGCAAGGAGTATATGCAAGAATGGAGGGAATGCATTGAGACAATGGAGGTGAGTGAGAGCAAGGAAAAAAAAGAAAATAGAAGAGAGATTAAAATATGCAAGTCCTGGATTATTAGTAGTATAATCTGAATGCCCTCAGAGAGAGTCTATACTATATGCATCTGCTTGAATGAAATTATTATTATGTAATTATAATTATTATTGCATTTGAATTTACCCCTTTTTATGACTACTGTTTGCTCCCATTATATTACTTTAATAATATAAAATAAATTTAAATCATTTTTAAAGTTAATTTTTAAACTTTCCTACAATGCTTTTCGAATGGTGTTTCTTTCCTATCAGTTGCAGATTGGATTTTAAAAACTATCTAGCCTTTTGATAGTGCCAAAATTTAAAAAAAAAAAAACACTGAAAAACACAACCCAAATATTTCACACTTTATGCTGGTGGATCTAATTAGATTTCTGGGATCAGGAATAGAAGTGTTTAATAAACATGTGTTGATAGAATGATACAACCTTTGGCATTCATCAAGCTTTATCTGTTTAAAAACAACACCAGTGATATTATACAATATCTGAAAGAAATTTTACTATATACTGAAGACAGTGGGAGCCACTGGAGAGTAATTCAAAGAATAATGTGATTAGCTTTGTGTTTGGAGAAGATCTCTCTGGAGAAAAGATTAAAGAAGAGCCGGGAGACTGTTGAGGTGGCTATTGCAGTCATGCACAGGAGATCAAGATGGTCTGGAATAGGAGAGTAGCAGTGGGGATGGAAAGAGAGAGCTCACTTAAGGATGGCCCTCAAAACCTCAAGAGGTAGTGTATTAGTCTACTTCTGTGGCTTATAACAGAACACCAGAAACTGAGTAATTTATAAAGGAATGAAATTTATTTCTTACACTTTGGGAGGCTGGGAAGTCTAAGGTCCAGGGAACACATTTGATGAGGGACTTCTTCTTGCTGGGGTGTCTCTTGACAGGAGCTCCCCCTTTTAAAGCCAGCAGAACCATGCTTATCACTCCATGAATGGATCAATCCATTCATGAGGGCACAGTCCTAATAATTTAATCACCTCTTAAAGATCCCACCTTTCAATAACCATAATTGGATTTCGCACCCTCTTAGCACTTTTACAATGGAGGTCAAGCTTCAATGATTTTGTGGGGGGGGGGGACATTCAATCCATAGCAGGTAGCAATCTGTACTTTTGCATAATTCTCTCCAGCAGTAAAGAGTAGGTGATGTGTAAGGCAGAGAAGGCAGAGTGATTGTTGTACCCTTGGGAGGATGGCCAGTAAGAACAATGGAATGACATTGAGGCTTGAGACTACTAAGAGTAGTGGAAGTGTTAGTCTGTGAAATCTAATTTAGATTTGAAAGGAAATGAAATCTGGAAACTACAAAAAATAGTGAGAACAAGCTGCCCGCCCAAATGGCTAAAACCAAAAAGATGCAATTCCCAAGTGTTTGTGAGGATATGAAGCTGGTGGAAGTAAAAACCTGATACAATCACTTTGGAAAACAGTTTTTCAGTATCTACTAAAGCTCCTCAACTATAAATCTTATGATCTCACTATTCCTCTCCTACATACTGTTTTCTTCTCCAAGAAGAAAAGCATGCATTTATCCCAAAAGACAGGCACAAGAATGTTCATAGCAGCCTTATCCATAATAACCAAAAACTGAGAACAGCTTAAATGTTCATAAATAGTAGAATGAATAAATTGTGATATACTTACACATTAAATACTATACTTTCTCACAAACATAATAAAGAATGAAAGAAGCAGACACAAGAGTACACACTGCATGAATCCTTTTACAGGAAGGTCAAAAACAGACAAACCTAATCTATGATGTGGGAAATCAGAATAGTGATTACCTTTGATGAGGGCCAGTAATGGCTTGGTAGGGGCTCAAAGAATTCTAGGATTTGAAAATGTTCTATTTTTTGATCTGGGAGGTGGTTACATGAGTGTGCTCACTGTATGAAAATCATCAGGCTTGCTATTTATGATTCATGATTGTGAAGTATATTATACTTCAGTTTTTTAAAAGTTCTTTTTTAAAAAGTAAAAAGTCAATGGAGATTCCTTGATTATTGTCTTAGAATAAATTCTAGCAGACATAAAATTGCTGGTGGCATAGACAGGCACCTCAGCTCCCCAAAGTTGAGTTTCTCATACACTTCAGTTCATGGCTCAGTAGTCCAGGTGAGACCTCTCTCATATTCTATTCCATGTTATTTTTATTACCGTTATCCCCCATTTTTCTCCCTCCCAGGTACCCATCTTAGTGAATTGAATATACATCCTTTCAATTCACCGTCCATTCTTCTATGTAGAAATACGTATATCCTTGAAAAATTCATGGTGGTGTTTTGTGTATGTGCCTTTAATATATATAAATGACACTGTGCAAAAAAATCACTTCATTTCTCACAAATTAGACTTAGCCACTGTGATTTTGAGATTTATTCATGTTACATGAAAATATGGTTTATTATAATTACTGAATGACATTCCACTATATGCATGCTTTTTACTTATCTGTTACCCTAATAACAGACATCCAAGTTGCCTCCCAGGACTTGCTACCACAGATTGTACAGGTCTCTTTATGGATCTGTGCGAGAGTTAGTTAAGCATGTTTTATAGACTTTTTATCTTTATTTTTCATTTTCTTTCCAGGAAAATTTGATTATGTTCCCTTTAGGTTTTATAATTATCATTCATTTTTTTCACAACCTGGTAAGCAAAAAAAACCAAACAAACAAACAAAAAAAACTCAATGTAGTCTTAATTTGCACTTTTAAATAACTAGTAGGATTAATTTTTTTTTCATTTTTTTTGACCACTTGTATTTCTTCTTAGTCAACCATATTTTTAGTTCATTTTTATTCTGAATTTTTTTTTCTTATTGATTTTTAAGAGATATTCATATATTAACAAAATCGACCTATGTTCATATATTGCAAATATCTTTCTCATTTCATTATTTTTCTTTTAACTTTGTTTATTATGGTGCTGCTGGTATGATAGAGTAATTTGTTTGAAGTTTTTGCTTATTTGTTGTTTTGTTTTGTTTTGGCCTTACTAAAACTGTCCTCTTTTTGGTTTTGGCTTTGGAAGTAATGCTTAAGAAGAACAAAGAATCTTCTAATTTAATTATATGTTAAGAGGGAAGGTAAGTGTGGAAGAGGGAAAGTGGGGTTAAGAGGAACATTAATCCTAATAGGACATACCGGGAAGAAAGGAACCAACCAAACCAAAGGGAATGATATTTGCAAAAAAAAAAAATTTCTGCTAGAGCTTTTCCAAGAAAAATTCTAAGAATATATCACTTACTGAACTGGCTAATCTCTAATTTACAATTTTCACACTTAGTTTTAAAAAGTAATATACTATATTCCCCTTCTGCTTTCTAACCTGCCTATAATAATTAAAACTGATGTTTCAATAACTGTGCTAATTTGTTTTAATTACCCAAAGGCTTAACATCTATAGCTTTAAACATACATAGTATTTTGCTTTTGGTGTATATTTTGCTGATGTTCTAGCTTAGATTTGCTCTTTTGAAATCTGAAATTTTGCTTATTTATTTGCTTTATCTTGTCAGTATTTTCTTTCGTAGACACTATGAAAGGTAATTTCCATTGCCAAGAGGAATGTGTCCTCTTTCTTTGGTGCAGTAGAAGTTAAATACAGAAAAATAAACAAAGAAAAATCTCACCACTCCATTCTTAACAAAATATTAACAAAGTGAATCTAGCAAAATATAAAAAGGATAATATATCATGGCCAACTGGATTTTATCAGAGGAATGCAAGGCTAGCTTAGCATTTAAATATCAATTAAGAGATTTCACCACATTAGCAGAATATTTTTTTTAAAAAGCCATTATTTCGGGCCGGCCCGGTGGCGCACAGTGATAGTGCGCCGCTTGGGAAGTGCGGTGGCACTCCCGCCGAGGGTTCGGATCCCACATACAGACCGGTTCCCGCTCACTGGCTGAGCGAGGCGCGGGAGCAACACCGAGGGTTGCAATCCCGTTGCCGGTCCCGGTCCGGTACGGGGGCGACACTGAGGGTTGTGATCCGTTGCCGGACATGGAAAAAGACAAAAAAAAAAAAAAAAAAAAGCCATTATTTCAAGATACAGAAAACCCATTTGACAAAATGCAATACCATTTCATAATAAAAACTCTTAGAAAACTTCAGATGGCAGATGGAAGAAAACATTTAGGCTCAACTAATGTTCTGCTTGTGTGAAAGACTGTGATGGGGGTGGTAAGCAAAACACAAATTTATAATCTGAAACAGTCATTACGATACATACATTTACATCTATGGAGGTAAATAGTTACTGGCTTTCCCAACACCACTTATAAAGAAGCCATTTTCCCCCTTCTTTATATTAAAGGCCAACATTATCAATTACTAAATCCTTATGTTATGTAAGTAATACTGGACCTACCACATCACTTTATGGTCAATTTCACCACATCAACAAGAACCAACAAATTAAAAAAATGCTTTTGGTTGGTTCCAAAAGCATTGAAGAGCACCATGGATGGTTAGGGATACTGACAAAGGCATTATATGTCTCTGCACACACAGCAAAACTTGCTTAAAATTCTTTTTAACCATATTGCCCTTTTCTCAAAGTTTTACCCAAGAATTTCAAACTCGTTGCCTCAAAACTACAGATCTTTTTATCATTATAGTTATAGTTTAGTTATAGATATAGTCATATAAGGAGCTTTGCAAGATGTATTAGGCTCTGGTCTTGCAGAGAGCTTGATGGTAATCTGTCCAACTGATGTATGTGCTGGTTGATGCCTCTGGGGTCACAAGTTGAGATTTTTGAGCATCACATACAAAGTGAGAAGAGCCTCAGATGGGAAGCATGGTCTCACAGCCTCTGTTCCTTCTCTATAGCTAGAGAGAAGAAATTATACCAGAGCTAAAGGAGGGAAAAAAGAGATTATATTCTCCCTTTTACGCTTTTTCCCAATCCTGTGCTTTTCTTCTAATGAGGCAATTATTTAGTTTCCGCTGCAGCTGATTTTATGTGTTTCAGAGTACTCAGTCCATTCAGTTATGACCATCTGAGATCCTATAGATTTCCAGAGTTTGAAACTCTTGCAAAACAGAGGAAAATGAATTTGTCCATAGTTGTGTCTACCATGTGATAAGTATTTTGAAACTTACTGATTGGGATTGAGATGGGGCACAAGGAGGGGCTTCTGCAGTGGTTGTCAAAGTTCAATTTCTAGACATAGGTGGAAGTAACAATACTTTGCCTTGTAATAATTCATTAGTCATAAATTTGTTTTGCTTGTTTTTCTTTACCTAGGTTTTATTTTACAATAAAATGCTTTTAAAAACCCATTGTTCTGTAAACAATTTGTAAAGGAAACTATAGATGGCAGAGAAAGACCCACAAAGACTTTATCTAACAAAATTATCAGACACACTGAAAAAACAAAAAAACAAAAAACTACAGGTCTAAGTTGACTCTGTCTTTCATCTTGTCTTAGCCACTATAGCACAGGCACTTCCTAGTCCTCTTCTAAAAGCAGGTGCTCCTTACCAGTGATGCTGCCAACTAACTAATAGCAGATTTGTTAAATGTGTAGCCCAGCTCTGATCTCAATGATAAGCTCCCTAGCATTCAGGCTTAGGTGTGGACTTCACTTTCTTTACCATCATTTGCACTGTCTATGTACCGCTTCTTTTATTTACCTTGGTTTCTTAATGCTTCAATACCTGAAAAGGCATGATCTTTCTCATTATTATTCTTTATAAAATATTTTCTTGGTGAACATACATTGGGAAAGACAGACTTCAATAAATGGTGCTGGGAAAATTGGAGATCCATGTGTGGAAGAGTGAAACTAGACCTGTACCTCTCGCCATATACCGAAATTAATTCGAAATGGATTAAAGACTTAAATATAAGACCTGAAACCATGAAATCCTAGAAAAAAACATAGGGGAAATGCTTCAGGATGTAGGGCTGGGCGGACTTCATGAATAAGACCTCAAAAGCACAGACAACAAAAGAAAATGGGATTATATCAAACTAAAAAGCTTCTACACAACAAAGGAAACGATCAACAGAGTGAAAAGACAACCTATGGAATGGGGAAAAATGTTGCAAACTATACATCCAACAAGGGATTAATATCCAGAATATACAAGGAACTCAAACAATGTAAAAGTGAAAAAAACAAGTAATCCAATTAAAAATGGGCAAAGTTGCTGAATAGATTTTTTTCAAAGGAAGACATACAGATAGCCAACAGGTACATGAAGAAATCCTCATCATCACTAATCATCAGGGAAATGCAAATCAAAACCACATTGAGATATCTCACCACAGTTAGACTGGCTATTATCAAAAAGACAGAGAATAACAAATGCTGGCAAAGATGCCGGGAAAGGGGAACCCTTCTACAGTGTTGGTGAGACTTTAAATTAGTACAACCATTATGGAAAACAGTATGGAGCTTTTTCAAGCAACTACAGATAGAACTACCATATGATCCAGGAATCCCACTACGAGTTATATACCAAAGGGATGGAAATCATTATGTTGAAGGGATACCTGCACTCCTATATTTATCTCAGCTCTATGTACAATAGCCAAGATATGGAACCAACCTAAATGTCCATTGAAAGACAACTAGATAAGGAAAATGTGATATATATACACAATGGAATACTACTCAGCCATAAAAAAAGAATGAAATTCTGTCATTTGCAGTAGCGCAGATGAGCCTGGCAAAAATTATGTTAAGTGAAATAAGCCAGGCACAGAAAGAAATACCGCATGTCCTCACTCATAAGTAGGAGCTAAAATAAATAAATAAATAAATAGGAAGGAAGAAAAGCAACAAACACAATAATTTGTTGAACTTTCAGAAGGAGAGAACAGAACCGTGATTACTAGGGGTGGGGAAAGGGGGAGTGGGAAGGAGATTAGTGAGAAATTGGTTAATGGACACAAAGAATGATTAGGTTTTGTAATGATGAACATGCTAATTATCCTGATTTGTTCATCACATATTGTACACAGGTATTGATATTCACCTCTGTACCCAACATATATGTTTCAATAAAAATAAAATAACATATTTTCTTGGTCATTCTTGTTCCAGATAAACTTCTGAGTTATTTTTTTCCCAACCTTTCCCTTGCTTGTTCTTTTAAATTGAGATTGTAATTGTCATTGCATTAAATTTATAGATTATTTGGAAAAACAATGTTTTTTTACAATAGTATCTTCATATCTAAAAATATGACTTGTATTCCTATTTAAAGTCTTCTTTTGTGTACCTTGGCAAAATTTTCTTCATATACTTCCTTATGTATTGTGTTAAGTTTATTCCTAAGTGTTTATACATTTGTCCCAATTTGTTTACATTTTAAACTAGTTATTGCTGGTATACAAGAAAACTACAGATTTTTAGCATAGTAATTTTGTAATCATATAAATTTATTAAAGATCAATATAAGTTCTAATCATTTTTCAGTTAGTTCTTGTGGATTTTCATGTGCACAATCTTATCATCTGCAAAGAATGATAATCTCATCTTTTTATTTTCATTTTTTTATTATGTTGGCTGGGACTTATATAGTAACACTGAATAATAGGAGTTACATGGGTTGTTTGGTCATGTTCTTGACTTTAAATAACTTTAATGTTTCACATTAAGTATGATGTCTAGTATTGGTTATTTTCAATGTTTAGAAGTATTCTCTTTCAGTTTGTTGATAATCATCAAAAATGGGTTTGATTTTCACCAGATAACATTTGGCATCTATCAAATATATTGTTTA
This sequence comes from Galeopterus variegatus, assembly GCF_000696425.1. Taxonomy (NCBI): domain Eukaryota; kingdom Metazoa; phylum Chordata; class Mammalia; order Dermoptera; family Cynocephalidae; genus Galeopterus; species Galeopterus variegatus. The sequence continues at coordinate 437,888 of NW_007726300.1, read as the reverse complement.
CATCCTCTGATATATGTATGTGATTGAGTATTATTCTAACTTGAAGTAAACAAACTAGAGGAGCTGGAGCATAGAGGATCTGTGCTACACAGTCTCTCCTGACAAAGCATTTGTCATAATTTTTAAGTGTACTTTTCGAGGTTGGGCAGTTAGCTCAATTGGTTAGAATACCACCTTGAAACACCAAGGCCAAGGGTTTGGATGTCCCTAGTAGCCAACCACACATACAAAATAAAATAAAATAAAATAAAATAAAATACCTGTCTAGTATTAAAAAAAAAATGTACTTTTCACTGTCATCATGAAGAAGTCAATGAAATAGAGATTATGGGTAAGAAGGGCATTGCTGCTTATATTACATAACTTTACTGGTAGTTTAGTTATCCTAACATTTATTAAACATCTATTAGACATAAGGTGGAGAGTGCCAGATACAATACAAAAATAAGAGATAATGTCCTCAAACAGTTTAAAATGCAATGAGACATAAGATTATGTAAACTGATAAGCACAATACTGGGCATAATATGATTAGCACTATTTTTCTGAGTGTTGAAATGTTGTAAATATCTTAAACTACTGTGAACAGTTATTTTATATATGGATTACATACAGTTTTCTAATGGTGAACCTTTGATAAAATTTTGACATTCCTAAAAGCTTGAGAAATGTTTTAGTCAATAAAATTGGATGTGATAGAAGCCAATGGATCTGATTCCACAGATTTTAGCAAAATGTCTGGCAAGTGGTAGTTGCTCAATAAACTTTAATGAATGATGGAGGCAATGTAGATGCTGAGAGCCACAGGGGCAAGCCGTGTCAAAGTCCTTAAAGGACAGTCAAGTTTCAAGCACCGAGATGAGTGATCTAATCATCTAATCATGTCTAAGGAGCTAGAAGTGGGAATTAAGTCATGGAGCCAATACTTCAGAGCATAATGTGGGCAAGATCGAAGTGAAAGCAGCTGAGAGACTTGAGAACTGAGATTCAGAGAGTGCCACATTTGTGTCCCAATGGGGTTCTTTGACTGATGTTGTTATATATTCTTGGCTAGTTACAGAATGCACTTCCAGAAATTGTCAACATGAGTTGTTTAGAATCTCTGTCTGATGGTACAGAAATGAGCCTAATTTCTAGATCTACAGGCCCCATAGCCTATCCAGACTGCTTACTTTTCCATGGAAGAATAACGTAGGTTCCTGAGATATGTATTATACAGGGTAGGCTCAAACATAAGGGAAGTTTATCCTTTGCTCACATCGATAACTAAAAATGGCTCCAACTTGCTGAGAAATTTGGAAGTTGGAGGATGGGGAAAATCCCTGTTCCATATTGTCATTCAGTGCAACAGCTCACAGAAGTTGTGTAATCTTTAACGTGTGGCTTTGGGTTCTCCATAGGTATTCCTTTAGTCCAGGGAGCAGGAAAGAGCATGGTGGATTATATGTGAGTGATTTTTATGAGCCAGGCCTGGAAGTGGAGTGCATCACTTTCACTAACATTTCATAGGCTAGAATACAGTCACATGGGCACATCTAACTGCTAACTGCAAGGGAGACCGGGAAATGAAGTCTGTCATGTGCCCAGGAAGAAGGAACCATTTTGGTGACAAGATAATAGTCTTTGACACAGGCCCTAATGATTTTTTTAGGCCCGTTAAAGGAGTTTTCTTTTGGATTCCTTATCAAAATAGCCTCAAGTGTTCCTAATTTTAATTCACTACCCACTGCAATGATCTTAGCTCTGTGGTTGTAGGAATTGCCAGACACTATTGTTTCTGACAACAGAATTAAACGTTTGTTTTAGTGAGATTTAAGCAGTTTGTGGACATCATACTTCATTCCTATCAAACTAAAGATCTTATTCATCTCCTGCCACCCAGTATGTCACTTCATGTTCATCATGAAGTGTGTGGCCCACAGCATAGGGGTTAAAAGCATGGACAATTGAGTCAGACATATCTGGGTTCAAATCCCACATCCACTAATCCATTACATGACCATAGGAAAGTTATTTAACTAGTCCTTGTCTCACACTTCTCTAACCCTAAAACGGGCACAATAATAGTATCTACCTATAGGATTGTGTGAGGGTTAAATGAAGTGATGCACACTTAGCACTCTACCTGACAACTCTTAAGCACCTGAGATTAACAAGCTGGCTTATGATCAGCTGCTAATGGTAGGAATAAACTATCAAGGTGGTGATAGTTGGTGTAAAAGTTGGCCTTTCAGTATGATTAAAATAATTTATAAACTATTTTCATGTGAATCTGCTGGAAATGTTTAAGATAAACAAAAATATATCCAAGATGTTGTTTTGACTCTATCTACCCTCCACTCATCTGTTGCCACATGATCAACTCTTTGTTAGGAGCTGAAGCCAGGGTGGGTTCCAGCCATTGTGATTTAGGTCATGGTGCCTGTGTCATGCATGCTCAAGAAAGACGATGTGGCAGCTTATCAGCCAGGTGGTCCACCTAGCGGTGGTGAGCATTTCAGACCAGGCTGATATCTTCTGAAATGTGTCATACAGTGAAGAAAGCAATAGTTCTTCTCTGATCAGCATAACTACTGAGGAGATACAGTCACTTTTTTTTCAAGACACTTTATTCAGGCATTTAAATCATGCCTATTCTGAAAGGGAATGTGCAATTGCTTACATGCAAAAATATAGCGCAAGATAAAAAGAGGGGAGAAATTGTGGGAAAGGGAAAATTAGATTAAGACAAATAAGATGAAACTGGGGATAACATTGACACACAAAATGCATATCAAAAAGTTCAGTACAAGTTGTGAAATATGGACTAGAATTTGACTGAGCTGCCTACCATCAAAAGCAAAAAGAATGAAATATTTTCATGAAAGCTCATGAAAATTGCAATCGTTCCCAGTACTGAGTTCTGACAGAAATTTCTCCGTTGAATAACTATAAAGAGAATAATATGCTACCTGACGTAGTTGACAAGGCTTTCAACAACATGCGCAGTGAATATAAGCCCTCCATGTAGGCAGCTAAGGGGAGCACTTGATATTTTTGCACCTATTAGTTCTAATACAAAAAGGACTGAAAATGTCTCCCCATCCTGATTAGCAAATTCTATTAGGTAAGGGAAGACAGATACCATTAATGCCCAGAGCATGTAATTCAAAATCCATGTGGTGATTTTGGGTTCCTTTGAATTCCTATAGTCAAATGCCCAATGTTTCAGGGAGAGCTTATATAATTTTGTAGCAAAAAAAGGACTTTCACATTGAACCCTGTAATTCCTTGCTGGCTTTTTATTCCTATCCAATACAAACTATCCTATTTATAACTCTGCAGGGTACTTAATGAACAATATTTTATTGTAATGATGATTTGAACTACAATTAACTTGCTACTCATACTACTACTTTTCTCCTCTATTAAGACTGATCTTGTGTGTGTTTTCAAACAAGTAGATTGAGCAATAATGTAGCTTAGAGGAAGAGTTAATAGGAACAAAAGGGACAAGGTGGGGCATGTTTTTATGGTCTCTTATTTTTGTCCTGGTACTCTTATAGACACAGAATGCACACTGAATAGAACACAATCAGCCTGTGCAAAGACTGTCCTGTATTTGGAATTAGTTTTGGAAGCAGAACAGAGGTGTGTTTTTCATTATGCCACATCGGATTTTCGCATTCAAGAGTATAATTACTAAACTCAGCCCTCAAACCACTGCAAAAACATCACATGTTTCTTATACACATTTTTTTTCCCCTTCAAACTGGCACTCAAGCGGCCACCAAGAGCCCTGCCCACAGTAGGGTTATTTTAAAATTCTTTTCAAACACAGTTGTAACATGGCTCTCATCCACAAAGCAAGTATTATCAGCACTGAAATCATAAGGTTGTTCTTACATTACAGATAACTAGGTGCCTTTAATGTGTAATAGTTATTATATTAAGGCCCTGAGTCAGACTCACCCTCTGTGTAAAACGCTCTCTGAGAGTCCGGCTCTCAGCATTGCACTAGTTTCTCTTTCAGGCCTAGAATGAACTAATATTACAAACTTGAAAAGGTCAATTCAGTTCGGAGTTTGGCTTCTGTTTTATTTAAAGTTTAGAAACAGTGCTAAGAAGAAACAAAAGACAGAAGGGGGTAGACATTTGATGCTTCTGCTCAGCCCAAGAGCCCACTCAGGGTCAGTGGGAAATTCGAAGAGCTGGGCTCTCCCATGTTCGTTCCCCCTTCCTCACTGCATGCTGCAAACCCACGATCCTCCCCTCTCGCTGCCCTCAGGCTGGGGGATGGCAACTGCTGAGGCTCTCGCAGATCATGAAGCCTGGGCAGACGCAGACTCTTACTGAATTGTATTCTAGCAGCTTAAAAGATTTAATACAGATCTTTTATTACTTAAGATAATGTGGAACAAATACCTCTAATATAATGCAAGGTGACTTTAGGTGATACATGAACAAATTTATTATTTTAATAGTTAAGTATTTATAATAATCACTTTCATTTAAAGAACATTTACTATGTGCTAGATATTGTTCTAAGTGCCTTACATATATTAACTCATTTAGTCTTCCTAACAACTCTAGGAAGAAAGTAGGTAATATTTGCATCCTTTATTGTGGATGAGGAAACTAAGGCAAAGAGAGATCAAGTAATTTATCCATGGTTGTTTAGCAAGTTACAGGTAAAGCCTGGATTTGAACCTATCCAATTTAGCTCCAGTGTCTGTGTTTTTATCCCCTCTCCAGCCCTTCTCTACTAGGGTTCCCTGAGAGAATCAAACCCTAATGCTCTATAGTATGCAATGAATTACCTTTACACATATGCACCTAGAATAATTATAGCTAAGTATCATCCTTGGGTACCTAGTGTACATCTTAGTGACTAGAAAAATAGTCACTCAAATTAATTTAATTCTCTCACATACCCCTGTTGAGAAAGGCCATTTGATTATACTATATAATGAGTACTAGAAAAATATGTAACTAGCAGTATTAATTATCTATTATTGTATAAAAGATTACCCCAAAACTTAGTGGCTAAAAACAACAAACATTTGTATCTCATGGTGTATGTGGGTCAGATATGTGGGAGCAGTTTAGCCAGTGGTTCTGGCTCAGGAATATCCATACAGTTGTGGTGAAGATGTTGACAGGGCTGCATTATCTGAAGACTTCACTGGGGCTGATGACCTACTTCCAAGATAGCTCAATCACATGGCTGTTGAGAGGAGGCTTCAGTTGTAGTCTACATGGACTTTTCTATAAGGTTACTTGAATGCTCTTATAATATGTCAGCTAATGTTTGGGATCTAAGAGAGAGAACAGAGAGGAAGTCTCAGAGCCCTTTATGACCTAATCTTGGAAGTCCCACAATGTTATTTGCTGTATTCTGTTCATATAAGTTGCTATGTCCAGCCCACATGCAATAGTGGAGAACTAGTCTACATTTTTTGAAGGGAGGTACATAAAGTGTGTAGACATATTTTAAAACCACTATAAGGGCTTGCCAGCTAGCTCAGTTGGTTAGAGAGCAGCCTTGTAACACCAAGGTAAAGGGTTTGGATCTCCATACTGGCCAACACACACACACACACACACACACACACACGGAAGAAAGAAAAGAAAAGAAAACCACCATAATAGCACTAGCACATCAAATACTGATAATATCCTTAGAGTATTACCTAGGATATTATTTGCTAGGTAATACTGAAGTAGGTATTTATGTTAGGTGTGAATTGATTTAAAGAAAACGTTAAGTAATAATAATGCAGGTAAGGTGCTAAGACAGCAAAAATTATGAAGATAGTATATTCCCTTCCAGAATTTAGGATCATTGTCGTAGAGGACTTTCAGTTTTCAGGTGCACTGTGGGAGGCAACGGTGGTGTCTAAAGAGGTCAAACCAAAGAGAGGCACAGAGTTTAGAAGCAGTAGGAAGAGCTGACAGGGCACATATTAGGAATGAATTGGAAAACAGGTGATGAAAGGCAGTGAGTCATGCTTTTCTTAAAAGCCACTATTATCTCTTTACTTTTAATAACAGTTGCTTTGGGGGGGGGTACTTTTGTTTTGTTTGTGTGGCAGCCGGTTACAGAGATCTGAACCCTTTGACCTTGGTGTTTTATTAAGATATCATTCACATGTTATAAAGTTTACCCTTTGAAAGTAAGGGTAAACTCACTCCCCATTCCCCATTCCCTCCAGTCCTTAGAAACCACCACTTTACTTTCTGTCTGTATAGATTTGTCTATTCTGAACATTTCATATAAGTGGAATCACACAATAGGTGGCCTTTTGTGTCTGGCTTATTTAGTTTAAAATACGGGTTAAGGGTCATCCATGTTATACCATGTATCAATACTACATTCCTGTTTATGGCTGAATAATATTCCATTTTATGGATGTACCACATTTTGTTCATTCATTCATCAATTGACTGGCATTTGGGTTGTTTTCACTTTTTTCCTGTTAGAAAAAATGCTACTAAGAGCATTCATTTTTTTTTTAATGTGGACATATATTTTCAGTTCTCTTGGGTATATATCTAAGAGTACAACTGCTGGATCATATAATAACTCTGTGTTTACCTTGGTGAGGAACTGCCATATCATTTTCTGAAGTGGCTTCACCATTTCACATTCCCACCAGTGGTTCCAATTTCTCAGCATCCTTTCCTATGATTGGTATTATCCGTCTTTTTGATGAAAGTCATTCTAGTGGGTTTGAAGTGGTATCTCATGGTGATAATTTGCCTTTCCCTAATGACAAATGATGTTAATCATTTTTTCATATACTTTTGGTCATTTGTATACCTTCTTTAGAGAACTGTCTGTTAAAATTCTTGCCCATTTTAAATTAGGTTATTTTTCCTTTTATTCACTTTTAAGAGTTCCTTACATATTCTGGACTAGTCCTTTATCAGATATTTGTTTTGCAAATATTTTCTGTCATTTTATAGATTGTGTTTTCACTTTTTTGACAGTGTCCAGTGACAATGTACAAAAGTTTTTAATTTTAATGAAGACCAATTAATTTTTTTCTTTTGTTGCTTGTGGTTTTGGTGTCATATCTAAGAAACCATTGCCTAAACCAATGTCATGAAGATTTATGCCTATCGGGCCGGCCTGGTGGCGCACTGCTACAGTGTGCCGCTTGGAAGCATGGCGGCGCTCCCACCGAGGGTTCGGATCCCACATACAGACCAGTTCCCGCTCACTGGCTGAGCGAGGTGCGGGTGCAGCACCGAGGGTTGTGATCCCGTTGCCGGTCCCGGTCCAGTACGGGCGCGACACTGAGGGTTGCGATCCGTTGCCGGACACGAAAAAAGACAAAAAGGAAAAAAAAAAAAGATTTATGCCTATGTTTTCTTCTAAGAGATTTACCTTTTGCATTGTTTTTTGATCCATTTTGAGTTAGCTTTTACATATGGTGTAAGAAAGGGTTCAACTCATTCTTTTACCTGTGGATCCCACTGCCCCAGAACCATTTGTTCAAAAGACTATTCTTTTTCCCCATTGAATTGTCTTGGCACCCTTGTTGACAGTGCTTCATTCTAAGTGATCACTTCACAGAGTCCTTTCCCTGCCAAGATCCAGAACTCCAGCAACCAGGTTTGTTACCCTTAAACAGAAACTTTTGCTACCCCAAAAGTTTCTTCTTTGTAGAAACCAAACCTCCCAGAGTAAATGACGAATACTGACAAGTTGCCCAGTGGCAACTTGATTGTACCCCAGGGATGTTTACAAGTCCTATCTAGACACTAGAATTTTGAATCAGCTTTTTGAAAATTTGTATTTTTATTGACAAGTAATAATTGTGTGTATTTATGGGATACAATGTCATGCTTTGATACATATAGGGGAATGAGCAAAACAGATTAATTACATCTCCATCACCTCACATTCTAAGTAGCTTTTTAAGTATCTCTTTCTTAAATGAGCAAATAGACAAATATTGCAATACATTTGATGAAAGCCCCTCCAACATGAGAGACAAAAACCACACACAAAACAGAAAAAAAAGAACTTAAAGAAAACAGGCAACATGGTGAGATGAAAACAATCATATAAATTACCATAATATTATTCATAAAAAAGGAAGATATTGTGTTTGTTAAAAAATGGTAAAAAGCCATTAAAAAGGAATAATTTTAAAATAATAAAAATATAATAATAATACACATGTACAAGCCAAAATTTAAAACATAATACCATTCACAATTGTTTTAAAATAAATAAAATACTTAGGTAGAAATTTTAAAAAACATGTATAAGATTTGTAATCTGAAAATTATATAATGCTTATGAAAGAAATCAAAAAAGAAATAAATAGCGAGACATACTGTGTTCATGGATTGGAGGACTTAACATAGTATGGATGTCATCTCTCTCCAAATTGATCTATAAGTTTAATGCAATTTCTATCAATATCCCACCAAGGATTTTTGTAGGCTAGACAAACTTATTCTTAAATTTACATGGGAAGACCCAGGACCAAGAATAGCTAAAACAATTTTTAAATAGAAGAATAAAGTGGGAAGTGTCACTCCACCCAATGTTAAAGCTTATTATATAGTTATGGTAATAAAGGCAGTATGGTATTGATGGAGGGATAGATTATTGGAACAGAAATAGAGAACTCAAAAATAGACCCTTACAAATGTACAAATATGCCCAGCTGGTTTTTGACAAAGGTGCAAAAGCAATTCAATGAAAGAAGGATAGCTTTTCAACATCCTTAGTACCCGAGCAATTGGGCATTATCAAAGAAAAAAGAAAAAATAAAGAAAAAAAAGAACCTTTACTTAAACCTCACACATTATAAAAAAAATTAATTCAAAATTTACCATTTTTAGGAAAAAAAAAATCAGAAAATCTTCAGCACCTATATCACAAAAAGTTCTTAGACTTGACACCACAAGCAAGATTTCTAAAAGGAAAAGTTCAAAATCTATACTGCATCAAAATTAAAAACTTGCTTCCTTTGCTCTCTGAAAGATCCTGTGAAGAGCATGAAAATACAGGCTACAGATTGGGAGACAATGTTTTCAAACCACATATCCTACAAAGTACTTTTATCCAAAATATTATATATAAAATACTTTCAAAACTCAACAGTACAAAAACAAACAATCTAATTAGAAAATGGGCAAAAGACACAAGCAGACATTTTACTGGAAAGCATATACAGATGGCAAATAAGCAAATTAAAAGATGTTCAACATCATTAGTCGTTAGGAAAATGCAAATTAAAACCATAGTGAGATCACTACACACTTATCAGAATAGCTAAAAGAAAAAATAATAATAATGATGATTACACCAAGGTCTGGTGAAGATGTGGAGAAACTGGATCACTTATATATTGCTGGTAGGAATGTAAAATAATACACCCACTCTGGAAAAGAGTATGGAGTTCTCTTAAACTAAAATATTCTAATCATATGAGCCAGCAATTGCACTGCTGGGATTTTGTCCCAGAAAAATGAAAACTTACATTCACACAAAAACTCATACACAAATATTCCAAAACTTAAATGTTCTTCAACATGCAAATGGCTGAATAAACTGTGGTAAATCCAGGCCATGGAATACTACTCAGCAATACAGTGGAACAAACTATTGATACGTGCAACAACTTATATGGATCTCAAGGGAATTATGTTAAGTGAAAAAAGTCAATCTCAAAAGATTATATAATTTTATTTATATAACATTTTCATATGATAAAATTATAGAAATATAGAACAGATCAGTGACTGCCAAGTGTTAGGGAGGGTGAGGAGAAAGGTGGCTGTGAGTATAAAAGGATAACATGAAAGATCTGTGTGGTGTACCTGTTCTGTTTCCTGATGTGGTGGTAGTCATATGAATCTACACATGTGATAACTTTGCATAGAATTAAACACACACAAAAAATGAGTATATGCAAAACTACTGGGTTGTATCAATGTTAATTTCCTGTTTGTGATATTATTCTATAGTTATGCAAGATGTTATCATTAGACAAAACTTGGTGAAGTGTATATAGCATTTCTCCGCATTATTTCTTTCAATTGCAAGTGAATCTACAGTTACATCAAAATGAAAATTGAAAATATATATATAACTTTTGTAAATTGAAAATACTAACATCCAAATTAATTTTTTGAAAGTCAATAAAAGGGGAGACTATGCATGGTGGGTAGGAATTATATGGAAAATATCTGTACCTTCCTCTTGATTTTGCTATGAACCTAAAAACTGCTCTATAAATAAAATCTCTCACACACAAATAAAAGGTAACTATGTGAGTGAAGGATATGTTAATTAGCTTGATTGCAGTAATCATTTCACAACATAAACATATATCAAAACATATACATATATCAAAACATCATGTTGTACACACTGAATACAAACAACTTTTGTTTGTCAATCATACCTCAATAAAGCTGAAAAATAAAAATAAATTTAAAATGGAGTCTTAAAAAACCAGTGGAAGGAACAGAATGAATATATTCTGAGAAAATCTAAAGAAAGTAGTAGAAAAAGACATACAGATGCAAAATTTAAGAAAAAAGAAAAAGTAATTATAGAATCAATCCAGCATTGATGGGAATGTGGGGAGTAGGGAGTGATGGCTAATCATTACATGGTTTCTTGAGGGGGGGTGATGAAAACGTTCTAAACTTAGATTTTGGTGATAGTTGCACAATTCTGTGACTATACAAAAATCATTGAATTATACTCTAAATGAGTGAATCTTATGGTATGTGACTTATATTTTAATAAAGATGTTTTTTTCTAAAAAGGAAAGGAAAAGAATCAGTACAGGGAGTCTAACACCTGACTAATAGAATTTCTACAAAAAGAGAGCATGAAAAATGCTGAGGAGGAAATTTTCAAAAAAATAGTTCAAGAAAATTTCCTAGAATTGAAAGATGTGCATTTATAGATTAAAAAGACTGATATAGACCCTAGAACAAGTAAACAATATGCACACCAATGCACGACAATGTGAAATTTTAGACCATTAGGCATAAAGAGAAAATTTTGAGTTTCCAAAAAGAAAAGAAAGTCACATACAATGGATAGGGAATGTTACCAGATTTGTTTAAAATTTTTTAAAATTTACGTATACTAATACTCAATCTTTTTGGTGTATAGTTTGATGAGTCTTGACAACTGCATGGAGTCATATAACCACCACTACAAACAAGATACAGTACAGTTATACCACCTCAAAAAATTTCTTTGTGCAGCCCCATTGTAGTCAAACCTTCCTTCACTTATATACTCTGGCAATCACTGATCTGTCCTCCATTACATAGTTTTGCCTTTTCCATAATGTTATGTAAATTTAGTCATGCAGTATGTAACCTTTTGAGTCTGGCTTCTTTTACTTAACCTAAGGCATTTGAGAGTCAGTCATGGTGTCGCATGTATTAATAGTTCATTCCTTTTAGTGGCAGAGTAATATTCCATTACATAGAGGTAATATTTTGTCTATTCATTCACCACTTGAAGGACATTTGGGTTCTTTACAGTTTTGACATTATGAATAAACATAATGTCAAACATATGTATACTATAAACATTCACATATGGGCTTTTGTGAGAACATAAATTCTCATTTCTGCTGGGTCCTAAGGTAAGCGATTGCTTATAAGAAATTGACAAATTCTTTTCCTAAGTGGTATCATGTGGTATTCTCACTAGTAGTATGAGAGTTCTAGTTGTTTCATATCATCTTCCATTACTTAAAGTTTTCTCTTTGTTTTGTTTTTGTTAATTTATTCATTCTAATAGGTGTGTACTGGTATCTTGTGGCTTTAATTTATATTTCCCTGAGGAGTAATGATGATATATATCTTTGCGTGGACTTACTTGTCATCTTTACATCTTCTTTGATGAAGGTTTCTGCAAATATTTTGCCTATTTTTTAACTGAGTTGTTTATTTTTAGTTGAGTTTTAAGAGTTCTTTATATATTTGGGCACAAGTTCTCTATCAGATGTGATTTGCAAATATGTTCTCCCAGTCTTGATGTTGTCTTTTCTTCTCTTGTGAGTGAAGTAAGGGTTTAAGTTTTTGTTTGTTTTGCATGTGGATATTTAATTGTCTCTGCACCATGTGTTGGAAAAACTATCCTTTCCCCATTGCAATTTTTTGACATCTTCATTGAAAATCAACTGATTGTAAATGTAAGGGTTTATTTCCAGACTATTTGTTATTTTCCATTGACCCAAATGTTTATCCTTATGCATGGTTTTGAATATTGTAGCTTTATAGTAAGTTTTGAAATCAGGTAGTGTAAGTTTTCCAACTTTAATTTCAAGATCGTTTTGGCTAAGTCCTTCATATTTCCATATAAATTATAGCATCCACTTGTCAATTTCTACAAAAGTAAACATGCTGTAATTTCTATAGGGATTGTGTTGAATCTATACATCAATTTGGGAAGAATTGCTATCTTAACAGTATTCCATGAACATGAAATATCTCTCCAATTATTTAGATCTTTTAAAATTTAAAAGTTTTGTAGTTTTCAGTGTACAGGTCTTGCACTTTATTAAATTCCTAAGTATTTCATTTTTTTGGATACTATTGTGAATAGAATTGTGTTTTTACTTTCATTTTCACAGTGTTTGTTGCCAGCATATAGCAATACAAATGATTTTTATATTAATCTTGTATACAGTGAACTTGCTAATTTTGCTTCTTAGTTCTAATAGTTTTTTTTTGCAGGTTCCCTAGGATTTTCTACACAAAGGACCACATTGTAAATGAGGACAGCTTTACTTCTTTCTTTCCAATCTGTATGCCTTTACTTTTTTTCTTACCTTATTACACTGGCTAGAACATGTAGTACAATGTTGAATTGAACAGTGAGATTGGAAATCCCTGCCTTCTAGCTACCGAGGAAAGCATTCAGCCTTTCGCCATTAGAAATACTATAATATTAACTGTAGATTTTTCATAGATGCCTTTTATCTGGTTGAGGAAGTCTTCTTCTATTCCTGTGTGCCTGTAATTAAAAGAAGGCATCCTATCTGTGGGGGGGAACCCTTCACCCTACCCTGAACTCAACAGCTTTTTTCTAACTGCTGTAATTTACCTGTAGTGACTCATGTGAATTCAACCTGAAGTGCAGAATCCAAAGAATCAGTCAAGACATTTTCATTCTCTACACTAGGGGAAACATGGCTTCTAAAGCAAGTACAATTTGTTCTTCTATAGCCTCTGTTTCTTTAATAAGAATTAGCTCATATATTGTTGCTAATTGGGGTAAGGATATCAATATAATGTGGAAGCTGTGCTCATTTAGGTGTGATTTTTAACATTTTATGCCAGCAAGTAACAGCAACTGAAAGCAAAGTATCTAAAATGGCTGATTGCCACAAGCTATGGATGTGAACATAATCTTCAGTTGCCCCACAGTCTTCTCCTTGGCTCAGTTTACCTAATTGGTTGCTTATCCCCATCATTGTGTATATTGCATTTTTATTCACAGTTCAGCAACCTCAATTCTTTCTTTCAGCCCTGTTTCATTTATTTTTTGCTGCATAAAAACCCCCAAACTTAGTGGTTTAAAACAATATAAACATTTAATTTACTCACTTATTGGCAATTTTGGCTAGGCTTTGTAGGGACATCTCCTCTCTGCTTCATAGCATCTGGGGCCTCAGAGAGAATGACTCCAATGCATGGGGCTTGGAGCAGCTGGGGACTGGTCAGGTTTCTCTCTTCTCTCTCCTCTTGTTTCCCACACTCTTTGTCTCTGTGTACCTCTCTCTCTCTCTTTGTCTTTCTCCCTCCTCCATTTTGATATCAAAAGCTTCCTCACAGTATGTTGATCTCAGGGTCACTGGACTTCTTACAGGGCAGTTGGCTTCTCCCAATGCCAGCATTCCCGGAGTTTGTGGTGGAAGCTCGAGGTCTTCTTATGACCTAACCTCTAGAAGTCCTGGAACATCACTTCTGCTTCATTCTATTAGTCAAGCAAGTTAAAAAGGCCAGCTCACATTCAGAGAGGAGAACTAGATTCTACCTCTCAATGGGAGGAATAGCAAAGAATTTGTAGTAATCTTTTATCTATCTAAAGCCCCTTTAATCAAACTAATTTGACCTTTTTTTAGTTTAAATTCCATATTTATTATAGTACTATTTATTTGTTAGGAACTTAGCATATCTTTTTAAACTGCACTAGTACATTCATTTTAAATTGTGCCAGTTGTTAGTAATTTAGATGGTGCTCTAATGATCAAGTTGCACAGATTTCAAGTAGTTTACCCCAACTATATTTTCTCCACAAACCTTGTTTTGAGGGCAAGATTTCATAGAACTTAACATTTTCAGGAATGCGTATGCCATGTATACACTATTTCAGCAGAAACACCTGTAAATAGGTGTGTTTACAGTTCCAGGATCTTCACTGAGTGTTTCAGACCTCTGCTTAGACCCAGCATTTCTCAAGAGGCCCCAATCCCAATGCAGAAGTACATTGTTACATCAAACAACTCTCATTCTTCAAGTAGAAGCTGCCAGAAAGAGGCAGTAATAAAATCAATCTTCTGTGATGAAGATGGAGGTTGACTTCTAGGTGAAATTGGGAAAGTGATTTTCCAGGTTACTGTTTTGTTTCTGTTTTTTAAATTTAGTGCATTGTTACATATGTGGCATGACAGAGAATTTCATGTAAGTTTAGATGAAGGCATATAAGGCATTTCTGCTGGCATGATGCGAAAGGAATATGTGTGTGTCTGTGTGTGTCTGATCTGTCATTCAGAGGCTCTGCTGAATTCTTTCCATGTCTTCTTGTCTCCTCAATCCCTTTGTTAAGTAGCTTTCAAAACACAGAAACACTGTAAAGAAACCAAATATCATGTACAACTGAAGCTGACATTGACTTTTCTTCCAGTCACATTCTCTGTGGAAATAAAAACACATGCAGACTCACGTGTGTACACACACGAGTGCACCCCCACACAGACACAGCTTAGCACTCAGAACTTGAGTACCACCACTGAAGGGTGGGTCTTAGCACCAGATTTCTGACTTTAAATTTCATATCAAGATAAGAACATTCACAAAAATAAAGACTGGATAAATTAGTAGTACCATTTAGATGAAAGTCATGAAACCTTATAGTGGCAGGCCAAATTTCAACAAAAATGTCTTGACAGCCTGCTGTGTATTAAGGGCCATATGAGGAGGATGCATGAAAAGGAATATGATAATTCATTTCCTGTTGCCCAGTTGCTTGGCCCAAAAAACTTATTAAACTGCCCTTTGGCTTCTCTATTTTCCAAACTCTCAGTAACTGCTACAGAATCTACCATTCCGAATATGTCTAATACAGGCAGTCCACACCACTTCCCCTGCCATTTCGCTAGTCCAGACCACCACCATCTCTTCCATGGACTATGGCAGGAGCCTCCTAATTGTTCTCCTTTCTTCCATCCCCTACTCCCTGCTCCATACTGTCTATTCTCCACATGGCAGTCAGGATGACTTTTTTAAAAAATAGAATCAGATCACTCCCCTCTAATAGCTCTCCATCAGTGCTCAGAATAAAATCCAAACTCCTTACCATGGCCTCAGACCCCTGCCTCCCTCTCCTACTTCATTGTCTATTGGTTACTTCTTGCTCACTCAACTCTGCCACACTGACCTGCTCACTATACTTTGAACACACCTGTTTCATACCCAGATTAGGTTCTTTGCACTTGCTGTTTCTTCTGCTTGGATTTCTTCTTCTCCTACCCCTACCCTGGCCTCCAGATATGCATTTGGTTTGGGTGTTTGCTCAAACTTCCTCAGAGAAGCTCCCCCTGACCTAAAAATAGCAGAGATTCCCAACTCTTCACTCTGTCTTCTTATCCAATTCTTTTGTCTTCATAGCCCTTTTTAGTAACCAACATTATGTTAAATATTTAACTTTGTTTTTCTTCCCCACTGTAAAGAAACTCCAAGAGATTTGTCTATCTTGTTAATTGCTATCATCCTAGTGCCTAGAACAGTTACATAGTAAATACTTAATAAATATTTGCTGAATGAATGAAATCTATTCTGAAAGAGCTTGTGATCTACACTGAGAGGCAAACCTGGAAAGAACCATGATCACACGATATGATCGTGTTGTAATAAATGCATGTGCAAGGTATTTGGGGAGCACAAAGGATGGAATCACTGACTGTGCTTATCAAGGGAAGGGGTGGGGTTTTTTTTAGCTGGGTTTTGAAGGATGAGTAAGAGTTCACCAGGTGGAGAAGTTGGCAGAGGACATTTGAAGCAGAAGAAATAGTGGAAGCAAAGGCCTGGATGTGAAAACATCAGGTTGGAGAAAGGAAGTCATTTTGTTGTGCCTGGAGAGCAGGATGTGCTCAGCTCAGGGCCGGAAATATCTATCCACAAAATTTGGAAGAGCCAGTAGATTTTAAGAGGGTAAAATAATCTTCAGTGTTTCAGAAAGATTGTTCTGGGAGCTGTATGGTAGATAGTTTGAGGCAGAAAGACTTTGCTGTCTTCCTGGCTGGAATGAAGTGGGAATGAGAGGAAGTAATAGATGGGAGGTGTATTTTGTGAGCAGACTGAGAGGGCTTGGTGACTTATCTGTGGAGGACAATAGAAAGGGAGGTAGAGGCCTGAAGATTTTTAGACTTAGGTGACTTGATGGTGTTTATCCTGATAGGAATGCAGGAGGAAGCACAGGTTCGTGGAATAAGGAAGAGGAATAGTGGTCCTCCACAGCTGCCCAGGTCTCTTCTCCTTTGTGGCTGAGTAGCCATTTCCTACTTTCCAGCATCAGTTAACATCATACAGGGATGAGCTGACACCTGCTCCTCCTCCCACAGCTGAGCCTTGGTTTTTAGGCCACACGTGTGTGCCTGTCTCTCTCTTCCCTTGGGACACAACCTCTCCAAGGTGGCTCTTTTGTCTCCAAAATATATTCCTAGCAATTCTGCTCCACCAGACATGCTCAGACTTGCCAAGTCCCAAGGGGAGACAAGTTCAAGCCTGGAGCTACCTACATGTATAATATGATCAGGCTCTTGGTATTATTTGTCTGTAATTTTTAAATTATACAACAAATTCATGAATACTTGCCCATTATAAAAAAAATGCGAACAATACAGAAGTACACAAAGTAGACTTTCATGCCCCCTCCGTAAAAAATAAAAACGTCCACTCCTTCTAAGAATAAGACGTGTCTCTTTTCAGTCCTTTATTCTATACAATTACATGTGTGTGCGTGTGTGTGTGTATAATAGGTTTTATAGGTTATTATCTTTGGGCTCAGATTATTTTGAAACCTTTTTTACTTAAAATTTTTTCTTTGAAGATTTTCACATCAGTAAATGTAGATCTATTTCTCTCTTTCCAACTACTGAATAGTATTCCATGGCAGATATGTATATTTGTCATTTAGTCATTTTCCTTCTGATACATGGGTTGCTTCCAAGTTTTTAAGATTATAAACAGTGCTACAGTGAATATCCTTGTACACCTTTTTTTGTGTGTGTACATTGCAAATGTTTCTCTAAAATGAATCCTTGGAAGTAGAATTGGTGGGCAGGCCTAAAGACATTCCATTTTAATTTTGCTAGAGTCTGCCAGTTTTCTACTTTATCTTAGGTGCTTCTAGATGTTGGTACCAAGCACAAAAATTTCCTGAAATTGTAAAGTCAATTATTTCTTGATAGTATCTATACCAATGCTAATATCAATCCAAGAATAAGCCCAACATTCCCTCTGATAATTGTGCTGTATCCCAAAAAGCTAGGAACATTTAGCCACAGGCACAATTCTTTGGGTTTTTTAGCTTTTTTGAAGCCTGCCAAAACGTTTGAGATCTGAAAACAATTTTACTTCAATAGATGAAAAGAAAACTAGAACACTGAAGTTAACACAGATTATTAAATACCTATAAAATGTAATTTTATATCAACTTCATTGATATTAGATTTAGTATTCTTAAATGTTTCATTATTGAACAATGCTGAATTCTCTTTCATTCTTTCCCTGACCAGCTCTACTCCCTTGGTTGAGGTACCAGCACCAACACTATTGGTTTCTTCTTCCCACATTCAGGGAAGAAATTCACCTAGAAACTAATTTAAAGGCTTCCCCCATCCCGCCCATCCCCATCCCTAGTTTAGGTGCCTTTCTAAAGGAGATTCCTTCTGCTCCTCATTGAGGAAGAAGGTAATATTGACTAGGACAGGAGTTTGGGTACAGTGCTCCCTTCCCCAGGAGGGGGCAGTATTGGGGAGAGAACTGTATTTGTCCTATGGCAAACAGGAGGGAGAAATTCTTCAGTCTCCTGGGGGAGTCCAGGAAAGGCAGTGAGAGCCTGGAGGGGAACAGACCCAAACCACTGGTAGGTAGATGGTCCCTGTCCCTGAGTTACAGATACCCTGTTGTGGGGATGAGGTGGCAGGCAATGGACAGCATCTCCTTCAGGCCTCAGCTTTTATTCTGAGTATCAAGCTTTTTTTCAATGTACTTGTTTTCCTCTAGTGCTTAATTCCTAGCAATGACACAGCATCCTACTATTTTTCATCATAAGAGTTATCATATTTCAGCAGCACTTTGGATTAAACAGTCCTTGTGGGAACCTAATCAACAACAGTGTTTCTTTGGGAAAATGCATTCAGAGTTTCCAAAGATGGGCTTATAGATGAACCTTTGGAGCACAGTCCATCCCTGATTGGGCACTCCTTACATGGACCACGTATGAGATGACCAGACATTTCTGTTTTTCAGAGAAGTTTGTGATTCCCTGGGAAATCTTCCCAGGGAGATCTTGTTCCAGGTTTTTCTGTAATAAGTACTGTTTGAGATGCTTTATGGATTGACCTAGCTAAATTATGTTGTTTTTTAAACTGGTGATTTTGTAGTTTATAAAATGATCCATGGAGTTTGGCAGTTTGCAAGGATTAAAACTTGAGATGCATTTCTAAGAGTACAAGCGTCCCCTTTGGCCACAAAACCCCATGGGTTCCTTTTCATAGGGGTTGATGGTCTTCCTTTTCTCCAGCCTGAATCTCTGCCTGGAACCTTTAAAAATGAAGTGGACTAAACTCTCTTAAAATTCAACAAATTGCCTAACTATTCCTCATCATTCTCCCCATGAAAATTACCTAATTGTAAAAATCTCTTTATGGTTATATGTGGGATCTGGTGCCCTCAGTTTCCCCTTTGTCAGGAAATGGAGGTTAAGTTGTAGCCATCACTCTAGAGTTCCCACACATAGACAGCCAGGAGAGCTCCAAGGTAGAATAAGAGGTTCACCAGTGGATTTCAGTGTTTGAGAAAGCCTTCCAAGTGCCATATGTTTACTTATCCAAAATAAAACTACACAGAGAAATGAAAACATCAAATGTCTTTTGCTTTTGGCTGAAATTGTATAAACTCACCAGTTGAGACATTAGCCATACGGAGATGAAGAAGAGAGATGGTCCCTATTTTCAGGGTTTTCACTGTCTAGCAGGATACTTAGTAAGTATTCAACACATGCTTGTTGAATTAAATTCAGAGCCAAAGAATACTTGAAGTGATTATATTCACTAACTCCCTCATCCTTACATCTCCAGAACTCTCTGTTATCCTTTGTCTTGACCACTGCATTGGATAGGGCTGTTGTACTCAAAAGGAAGTAAGTAGCTGCCCACATCTTTTGTTTTGAGGAGCCTGGAAAGGTTTTCCCATACACCCAGCATATCTACCACTATCTCTCTACAACTTGATCTGAAATTCTCATCTTAATTTTTTTGGTTAAGCCACCTCTACCATTCAAATACATAAGTTATTAGGAGGAAGAGGAGGACCTGTGTGTTTCAAGTGTGTGTGTATGGGTGTGTATGTTGTGTTCAGTGGTTATTAAGGGAAGAAAAAGACTGGAGAAATGGAGTGGGGATCAGGTGAGATCCTTATAGACTCAACGCCTCTAATTCCTTCTTATTTCATTGAGCCACAGCTACAGTTTCTATCAGATTATCTCATTAGCATTTTGGAAGCCTTGGAAACTTGGCTTTGAGGATATAGGAAATGAAATGGCACTGGACAAAGACTGTCACACATGGCAGTGACTCACTGTAGTGCTATGCTGTCAAATCCAGTAGCCACCAGCCACATGTAGCTCTTGAGCCCTTGAAATTCAGCTAGTCCAAACTGAGATGTGCTGAAAATTTGAAATATGCACTGGTTTTCAAAGACCTAGAGTGGGAAAAAAAACCCATAAAATATCTCAAAAATTTTATGTATTGATAAACTTGTTGAAAATATTTTGGATATATTGGACTAAATCAATACATTATTAAAATTAATTCTATCTGTTCTTTTTATTGTTAAAAGATGGCTGAACACTTAAAATTCCATACATGGTATTATATTTATATTGGATAGTGCTGCTCTAGTGGCAAAGAGGACAGACCCCACCCTAGAGGGTGCTGAAGTGCAGTGCATGGGCAGAGATGCCAGAGGAATAAGACTGCTATGGCAGCAGTGTCACTAGAGGATAGGGTGGCCCCAATGCAGGGAGAATATCAGAAACTTCCCCATGTGTCTGGTTTGAAGACTGCCTAACCATATAGGGATTCCTCTTCCCATCCCTGGCACTTCGAGTCAGCTAGTTGACTTCCCTCATGTGGACTCTTGTGGTAGAGAAATGGAGTGGGGATCAGGTGAGATCACTATATAGGCTTGTTAGATTTGGCTTGTGATTAGTGTCTGAAGTGACCTTTGCACCTTCTGATCCCAGGTTTTACATATAGAATCTGCGTTGTAGATTACTAAGATGTTTGATATGAGTTCAATATCCCTGTCAGACTTGGGAAGCCTGATAATTCTATTGATTTGGTTGATATAAAAATTTCAGATAATACATTTTATGTCTAAGAATTGTTTTATTGTTTTCCTAAAATGACTTTGTGGATCGATGCGTAGACTTTGATATCAAAGCAAGAATAACTGGATTTCGCATAGTCATTTACAGTTTTCAATGTCCTTTTCAGCAAATTATCACTTTTTATTGTCACAACATCTTGTGAGGCAGGCAAGGCATGTATAGATTTTTATCCATATGTTATAGCTAAGAAACCAAGAAAAGGTTGCCTTGACCTTTTTTTGTCAAGCTGTTAAGTGACAGAATTGAGGATGGATCATGGAAGATCTGATTTACTTTGGCTTCTGGTCTTTGGTGGCTTCTACTGGTGCACAGAGAAACATCAAAGAGAGGCAGGAGATGGGTGATCCATGGCTTCCTGAATTCAAGCAATTCTGTCCCCTTAAAGATTAGGAAAGTAATTTATGGGGCTTGGATGTCAAGATTTGGAAAGCCGCCATTTGGGAATCTAGGGAAGGGGCCTAATTGGAGCACTGCCTTCCACTCAGCAGGAATGCCTTTGAGTTGGTGCCTCTTTAATTCCTTCAGCGACCTCCCTGACAGCTCTGTGAACAGCCCAGCCTTTCCTCTTAGAGAGAGGTTCTGAGTTACAGGCTGAGTCCAGCAGAGGGTGCTGGGAGCGTACTGCAGGGTGGGACAGGAGTGAACGTTGTCAGCTTAGCAGAGATGGACCATTGAAAGAGAAGGAAATCTAGGAAAAGAATGGTTGTAAGAACTTTCCTATCAGTAGAGTGATGATGATGATGATGACAATGATAGAAGTAGGGGCCTGGATTCATCTGGTGGGTGTGGCATGATTTGAAAATGTTAGAGGATCTGGAGCAAATTTCCTCAGTTTCCACCATTTGTTTAAGTCCTGAAGTGGCAGCCAAGAACAAGCAGGAAATGTGAGTCAGAGAAGTTAGGGAATTGGAGGGCTGGGAAAAATGGTAGCAGTGATCTCTAGGACAATGCCGCAGATTATCTTGTCAGTCTTGACCACACTTCTGTGATGTATTTAGAGATTACTGTGATTACTGACATGCATATTTTGGAAAAATAGGTTCCACTACATGTCTAGATCCCAGCAAATCACTGCACAGCCAAACTTAGATCTGCAGTCATTCAACGGAGTGATGAAGTTAAAAGGGACCCAAGAAATGATCCTATCTAATGCCTACATTTTGTAAACAAGGAAAATGAGGTCCAGCGGTGGAGAAATACTTGCTAAAGCTCACACGGTAGTGACCAGAGACAGTGAAGTGTTAACAGAATGATCAAGAATACAGGCTGTGGAATCAGATCTGGCTTCAAATCTGGGCACTGACAATTATTTGTTCTGTAACTTTGGACAAATTATTTAACTTTTCTAATCTCAGTTTACTCATCTGTAAAATAGGAATATAAAGGTATCTCCCTCAAAAACTTGTTGTGAATATAAAATGGATAATAAGTGTGAGGCATTTAAAAAGTACCTCATTATAGTAAACATTCAATAAATGGGAACTGCTATTATTATTACAGCTCAACTTTTCTGATTTCCAGGACATAATTCATTCTTGATACTATCCCCGAATTTTACTCAAGTCTCTGCATGCCCGTGCAGTTCCCTATTTATTAGTTCTTCTGTGATAGCTTAATGGAAAACTGTATGAATTATATTAAGGAGTTATTTGACTTCACAGTTTTTCTATGTATAAAATAAGATAAAACTAGTTGGGCTACAGAAAGACTGCTAAGTAGACTGGCTTAAGCAGCATAGGAGCTTTTTTCTCTTTCATGTAATAGTCCAGAGGTAGGCAATACGGACTGTAGAACAGAGTGCCGTCCTCAACGTTAACATCTGAATCTCATCTCTGGGTTCAAAGTGGTTTCTCCAATTTTTATATTTTTTCAGGCAGACAAATGGGACCAGAAGGTGCATGTCTGATTCTTTAAAATTAAGACCAGGAGTAGCACTTTTGTCAGTATCACTTCTGTCACTTAATTAGCCAAAACTTAATTACATGGGTAGGCGTAGGGGAAGTGGGAAATGTAAGCTTCTGCCGGGCCGACATGTGACTGGATGAAGACATGAGAACAATATTAGATGAGAACCTGAAATCTGTCCCAAGCTCTTTGCTGTATAGCAATGAGAGCTGCAGTTAGTGTAAGTGCTGGTATTTCTGAAGATCTATTCACTCCAATTTTCATAGAAAAGAGAAAAAAAATTCATTGCCTAGAAAAGTATCTTCCCTCAAAACAGTTTGGTTGCTGGCTTGTAATTCAAAATTTAGAATCAGGGAGGTTAAAGAGTTACTACTGCAAAACAGAACTGGGAAATGAGTGGGAGAACCATGGGGCACTGAGGAAAGTGGTTTGCCAGTGAAGAAGAGAACAAGCAAGGAAATGCTGTGCTGAATTATGAAGTAAGGATCCTGTTTTAACTATTTGGGGGTTACATTCCCTTCTGTGAAGGAGACGCCCATCCAGCACATGGCTAATCCAGGAACACCTCTATACCTGCTCAGTTTGGAGAAGGCTTCCAGGGGTCAGTCCGAGAGTCTGAATCCATGAAAATTTTTCTGAAAAGCTGAAAAACAGTTTCCAGGATCTCTCTCACACACATAGTAATTTCTAGAACTTTTGTACTCTATTGGCTTACTTTGGGGATACTTAACTGTATTACATCAGTGTCTGAGATGCTAAGTAATCCAGGATCTGGAAGAAAATGATTGGGATGGGAAAATCCAGGTAAGGATTCCAGAGGCTATGCCCAGGCGCTAGGACTCCAGTAGGCTGGGAGGCTCTCTGTGCCATTTAGTTAACAGAAGAAAGACTGATGGTGGTTTCATCTGGAAGGTCTCTGAGATCCAGCCTTTCCTCCCCCATTCCCCCTGCTACTGCTCCAGGCTGGGCCCTCAGGATTCTGTGACAGGCTCGTTATCTCGATACCCTTGTAACTTGTTTCTGCCACTCACCACTTCTTCCTCAAAGCCATTCTGCATTTCGTGGCCACAGTCTTTTTCATTATGAGCCTTCTTTACTTCAGAATTTGCCAAGTGGAGTTATTAGGAATGTTTATTTTTCTTTTTCTTTTTTGTGGAGCTGGTGCTTTTATTTTTCTTTCTTTTACTTGTAAATGCTCCTACGATAAACATGTATGATTTTTATAATAATGAAAAGATGAAGTAGGATCTAAATGCCTCAAGAGTTGGTGGGGTAGGAGTAGGCGGTTGGGAGCTACTGTGGCTGTAGATTTTTTTTTTAATAAAGTGTATATTTGAAGCCTCCAAAAATAGTCCTACTCTAGCTATGGAATGTGTTCTCCCTCCATTCTTTAGCCTAGGCTGTGAAGTGAAGCCCAGGCAGCATGTTCATAGCACCTAGCGTCTATTGCTATCCAAACCTCATCATCACAACCTACCTAAGTCTTAGCCATCATTCCAGATTGAGTTAAAATTTCACCTTCCTGGACCATATTAATTCTTAAGCTTATCTGTCACTTCTATGACATTTTATGTCTGTGCCACCTCCCTTGAAAAATTGATGATGTCCTTTTAGCTGTTGCCAACTATTTAACCCAAGCGAATCTTGTCTCCTATATGAATTACAAGTTCTTTGAGGATCAGGGTGAGATCTTGTAAATTTCTTGCTTTTTTCACACTATCTGGCATAGTTCTAAACACATAATGAGTAGTCCATTGACAGTTATATTTTGAGAACTTTAGTCACAGCTTAGCTGAATGACTTAATATGTGTCAGATTACTATGTCATCATTCCTACAAATATATGTAGGATGATTATACAGGAATGGTGATCTTGAATACAAAGGAATAAAAAACTAATGGGGGGACTTGGGGTATAAGTAACAAGCTGACTGTGTGGCCTTGGAAAACATCAACTTTGCCTTGACTTACCATTCTGACCACTGCTCTGGTAAGACCATCTTAGGTCCTAAGCAGGCTGTGAACTTCATTGTCTACCAGTTTCCTTGGTGCCCTTTTTCCATAAAGCAGGCCCCAAATGTCACCAGTGGGATAGAGAACACTCCTCTTCTAAGGCCTGGGTCTATAGGTATGCAACTCCCCTGCAATTTTTACTACAAAACATGAATTTGTGTCATTGTATATATGGCTATAAAATCTGTTTTCTTACTCATATTTTGTCCATCCTCTATGTGGCCAAGTAGGATGTGGTCCTGTTAATGGCTGATCTGAGATCATAAGCTCTGAGAGGGTGAAATACTGTTATTTTTTGATGTGACTGGAGCTTTCAAAAGCACTTCAGAATGATTGCTAAATGGTGCCTTTATACAAGGCCATGTGCATAAAAACTCATCTGTGACTCCTGTTAGGCTAATGACAGAACCAGATAGAAGGGAAGTGTGAGTGGCTCTGAGCTTAGTTAAGCCCCACTCCAAATTAGCAGTGTGATTTTGTGCCAATTATCTAAACTTTCTGAACTCATCCGACATCTTCTTTACCACTGGCCTTCCCTGGGGTGGGGAGATGGGTGTGGCCAATGTTCCAGATCCTTCTTCCTGGGCATCCCCCATCCAGTTTCTCCTGGAGAAGGGAGTACTTAGAATCTAGCCTCAAGAGAGGGGGCCTGTGACTGGGACAAAATGAACTACATGTTTTGAAAGCACACCCCTCTTCTAGGGTGGGGTTTGAGCAAGGTAGAGAACCTCTTTTCATCATACCCTTCCCCTTTTTCCAGTACACACAATACAGAAAAGTCAAATGGCCTTGGTAAGCGTGAATTTTCCTAGATGATGGTGCTAAACCTGAAGGGTTGAGATAATAATAGAGAGTTTGGAAGACAAAAATATTCTTAGAGTAAGGAGAGGGAGCAGGAAAAACAAAGTAGCTAAAATGCAGTTGTGTTTAGAATGCAGCATAGTAAATCTTCCCTGTATCCAAGGCAGCTTACCCATACAGAGTGCCAGGGGAGAGGAAGTCTGAGTTTGTTTTTGTTCATATATTTTCAGCTTTGCTTTACATACTGCTGTGTGTGGTAATTCCTAGGCAGATGTTACAATGTGGAGTTTCTTCTGGTGGTATAGTTGGCATTTTAACAGGGCTTGGATTAAGTCTTTTTTCTCAAAACTGGTTCAGTGATTGAGGCTGAAAGGAGCCCTGCTTTGAAATTCTCTCCTAAAAAAACAAAGACAATCAAAGCACCCTTATTTTCTTTATTGCAATGAGTCTGCTGTGAACCATCACAGGTTTAGGCCACAGGAAGCTCTCGGAGACACCCCAGGTGGGAAGTCATGCCAGCCCATGGGTCACAGAAGTCCTGTATAAAATCTGCAGCAAATGCCTGTCTTCAGGGATACCTCTGAGCTTATAGGACCCTAAAGCAGGGTTTGTGGGGGTTTGCGTTTGAAAGCAACAATGTATATTCAGTTTTCTTTCTTATGAACCTCCTCTTTTCCTCCTGCTCCCATTATTTTAGGCTAACTGAAAACTTGGTGCTTTCTGACTTCTAAAAGGTTGAAAATGGAAGGGCAAATAAAATTGCAGTGTGGAAGAAAGGCAGGTTGATCAGCTGAGTGGCTTCCATGTCATCCCATTATGAATTTCTGTAAGCAGTGCTTCTGAATTGTCAATGTTATCAGCCAAATGTAATTTTTCTGTGTGTGTGATAGAATAAGTATTGCACAACTCAGCCAACCTATGCTTTTCCTTTTTCTCCCCAATTCCCAGAGGACTTTGAAGAAGGGAAATCAATAAATCAATTGGTACCTTGTCTAATACCCATTTCAATGACATCACAGCACCATTTGCTAAAGATCAGCCATTAGTTACGGAAAGAGACTGAGACATTTCCTTTTGATAACATTATCTCTTTGCCTTTGTGAACAGGAATACAAAAAGGAACAGTGAAGTGGCCTTGTAAATAATATTTTTTTGTGCTGACCTTATCAAAAACAAAAGAGGGTAATTTTTCATTGAAACTCAATTGATTACATGTATTTGTGGGGTACAGAGTTTACTGTCAGTGTTCAATATGTGATGAGCAAATCAGGATAGTTAGCATATTCATCATTACAAAACGTACCCTTTCTTTGTGTCCATTAACCAATTTCTCTCTAACACTTCTCCCCCTTTCCCCACCTCTAGTAACCACAGTTCTGTTCTCTCCTTCTGAAAGTTAAACATATTATTCATTGTTTCTTTGTTTCAAAAAGACAGTAATTATGGAGAGGATAATAAAATATCATTTATACCCCCCCAGGGTCTATTATAAAGCTAGTGCGTAGTGTTTTCTGGGCTTATCCTATAATATTTCATTCAGAAAAATTTCCCCTATTGCTGCTAAAGCAACTTTTTAGAAATTAGATTTTACTTTTTCAAATCTGATTTCAGGAATGTATATATATTCATTCCTTTTGGTCCTTAAAAATGACACAAGAATTTAACACTTAAAAATTTATAAACAAACAGTTAAACTAAGCACTAAGTTCTGATTTTGGAAGAAAAGTACATAACGTAGAATAATGCCTTTATAATACCAACAGTCCCATCTTTTTGCTCTGTTTTGTTCATTCATGCATATATTTGTATATATTCAATATTCTTAAATTGGTATAAAACAATACAACTATTTTTGTTTAGTCTTTCCCCAAATAATTCAATGTTATATGTAACTTCATTTCTAAAATTTAGCCTCACTTTGAACCAAATGCCTCTTTTATTATTAAATGACCTTCCACACTTCATTATTACAATAGTGTTAAAAGAGTATGCCTTACTAAGAACCCTAAAATATGTGGAAACAATAGTAATCACAAGGATAATGAACCCTGTGGTCAAAACTGTCCTGGACTGAGGGTCAGAAGAGGGGAGTTCCAATCTCAGCTCAAGGGCTCTCTCATGTTGGTTGTGATTCTCTGCCTCTTCTCAAGCTCAAGTTCCCTACCAATCAACTACAAGTGTTAGACTAGGTGGTCTTTAGGTTTCTTTCCAAGTCTGAAATTCTTTGCTTTTATGATTCTCTCTGAAGAGGATTTGATGACTTGGCATTAGGAGAGCTCTTATGAGTTGTGGGTGCCCATGGAAGGATGGATGTATGTATAAAAACAGCATGCAGTCTTTGTCAGTGGGGTATGACCAGGAAGTCTCCGGCCCCTCAGCGCAGGTGCTCTGCCACACAGTGTGCAGCAGTGAGCAGCCTGTGGGTTCACAGTCCCGCTAATTGCTTTCCCCTCGACACTGGAGTAGTGTTGTTCTCTAAGCATTGACCATATCTTAAAACGAAAGCTTCCAAACTCTTATTTAAGTCTATGGAGTCAGAAAGAGAGAGAGAGAATCAGTTGCTGACATTACTGCCTCAAAGCCAGCATGTCTCATCTAAGCTCCTACTTCGTGCTGGGACCAGCTAAAACTCCTGGAAATAAATGAGTTGGAAAATACCGTGAGGAAGGCTGAGATAGCCTAAAATATTTCACATACGGCTCAAAATTTATTGAACTAAGACTGGTTCTCTACCACTGATTATATACGTATATATGGGCAAAGGAGGTGATCTGCTCACCTGCAAATTTCCCCAACTATATTGGGACCTACAGAATATACTTAGTTCTCCCCTATCGTCATTGCTCTGCACCAACCAGAAATTAGTAGAGGGCTCCGCCCGGTTTGGGGCATGTATTTGGAAGGCAGACGAGGAGGCCAGCCGCTTTCCGCGTCCCGGGTGACGCCAGCAACGGGACCCACCTTAGGCCCGGACCGCAGCGGGCCTGGCTCCGGAGGCGGCTCCCCCTACTGGGAGTTCGGAGCATCGCCGGTAGCCGGGACTCGGGTGGCACAGCCTCCTCCCAGCCGCCCGCTCCTTCACGGCTTCGCGGGTGGGATCAGCAAGCTGCTGCTGGCGGGGTCGGCCCGCGCAGGGCGGAAGCGCTCCTCCCGGGTAACGAGCGTTTTCCAGCACAAGCAATTAGCTGCAAATAAACATCTGAAACGCCGGCTCTGTAAACCGAGTGCCCTCCGCACGCCTCTAACAGGCGGGGTTGCGGGGAGGAAGTGGTGGGAAAATGCGAGACCTGGGAAGGACCCGGGGGTGGGAGTGCAGGGAGGTGCCCCAACACACGCTCCCCGAGTTCAGAGACGCTTCTTAAGTTACCAGCAAAGTCAGGGCTGATCTCTGGAGAGGTAACTGATCGTCCAGTTACACGGAGCCCCTTTCCCCTGCCTGGGATCTGCTTGCGTCTTGGGTAGTCAGAACAACACTCCCCAACTCTGGATGTCCTTGGAGCCTGGACCCGGGAAGCGAGCGCCTCCGCGGGTCGCACAGCCACTTCGCACTCTCCAGTCCTGACAAAACAGGTAGTTAATTGGGGCCTTCGAAATCAAGGACTGAGGTCAGCAGAGGAGTTCCCCCAGTCCCTGGCCGTCACCTTCAGCACTTGTCTCCCGCGTCTTGGGTCCGAGCAGAGCCCGAAGGCAAAGCCAGACATTTGGGGTGAAAGACGTGGCGCGAATTACTTTCAAAGCGGGAGGATGCTTGCACGTGCTCGGGGTCGCCAGCTCGTTTGTGGCTGCACAGTGCGAAAGCTCCAGCAAAGGTGCAATTAGAGAGCGCAGGTTAGTGCAATAAGCTCTTCGCTGGGCCCGAGCAGTCATCAATTCTGCTAAAGTGGACGCTGCCCGAGAACCCATGGACGGGGTGTGGGTTAGTAGGAGCAGAATACTGAAGAGCATCCCATGGGGAAGCCAAATTTGCAAAGTCTGCCCCAATGCTTGGGGCAGTTTCTGTAGAATAAGCCGTTGGAATATAGCAGTCATACACCTAACAAAGATATGGACAGAAAAAAAAAATGATAGGAAATAAATGGGTGAAGATTTGACCCGCCACGGGACTTCTTGCCCTCACCTCCTCCGCAGGCCGAGGGCAGTTCTGAACCCAGCGCAAGACGCAGTGGGTGTCAGCCGACCGCTCTCGGCCCCGCTGAGGTCGTGATCCCCCTTAACACAAGCAGAAACCTGTCAGCCTCGTCGCAGCCCGGGGCCTCAATGCGCCACCTTGGCATCCAGGGCCAAGGCGGGGCCTAATCTAAGGGCCTTAGAGGCTCAAACTGCAGAACAAACTCTAAGGAGTTGGGGGGAGAGATGGAAGGTGGAGGAAGAAAGGCCGACGCTCCGGGCATAGTCGACTGCTTCCCCGAGATCCTCCTGCAGGGGTTGCGACCTGTGAGTGGAGTAGTCGCCCCAGTCGCCTTTCCTGTACGGGGCTCTCGTGAGTCAAGGGTGCCATGGGAGACTGTAACGACCTTCTCGAGCCGCCAACACTTTCTTGCCCGAGTGTACTGAGTCCGAGCGCTGGTGTCCTCCCAGCCTCACACTCTTGGTTTCTAGCCCGGGTGACCGGCCCAGTCCCAGGGGTGCAGGGAAGAGGTAGAGGAGGGGGAAGAGCGAGAGATTCGTCTCCGGTCAGCTTCTCTCTTCTCTCCGCCTTTTCAGAATAAGCCAGTGGTATGGTGGTTGGGCTGTTACAGGGACAGACTTTCTAAACTACCCCTCCCCCATTTTTCTCGAAGGAGTCACATACACCTCCCCCGCACACCTTTCTGTAACCCCCTCCTTCTCCCACTTCCCCAGAAAATGTGAGTAATAGGTGTGAAAGGCAACTAAGCCCAGTGTCTAGCAGAGTCTCAAAGTAAATGCGTGGGGAAGAGGTTTCGCTAAAGTGTTTCTTTCTGAAGTTGCTGATACTCTTTGCAAAGGAGCTCGGCTTGATGGTAAGACGCCGAGCCTGGGGCGCCCAGGCTGTGGGCACCTTGGGCGAACACGGTCCGGCCTCCTGGTCCCTGGGCTCCGGGTCCCTCGGATTTGCCAGGGGCCAGGATCAGGATCCTGAGAAAGCAGTAAAGTCCACACAAGCGATCTCGCTCCTTTACCGTCCTCGCCGCCCACCCCCTTTCTTTTCTTTTCTTTTCTTTTTTTCTTTTGGTAGACGGTCTGTAACGGGCAGGTAGCCCGAAGCTGCGTTTGAAGGAGTGGTGAGCGATCTGGGGCCTGGCTCTCCTGGATTTAGGAACCGCGGGCGGGGGTGCGGGCGGGAGAGGGTCAAAGGGGCATCTGCCTCTTTTGAAGGAGGACGAGGTTTACTTCCTGCAGACGGAAGAGCTCGGAGCAGAGAGTTCCCTGGGATGGCTCTTCGAGCAGGTAATTCTGCGGCGGGGTCGAGAGTTGGTGACTTACACTCTCGATGATAGCGAACAGGCAGGGCAACTCCCTTTCCGGTTATCAAGATGATTAACCTCGGAGCCTTGCCCGTGGTGGGATCTCCCCACCCCCTTCAGCCTCCCTCTCTCCGGGATTAGGGGTGCTCCTTTCAAAGAGGTACCCAAGGTTCGCAGCCTGGGCCCTTCCTCGCCTTTCCTCAGAGTAGGGCTGGGTTTACAAGAGGCGGCACGTTGACCTGTCCCTTTCCGACGCCCACCTCGCCGAATTGGGTTCACCGGCCCGGTCCCCCACGGTCCCCTGGGTCCCCCCCCCCCCCGCAACCACTTGTCTGAAACTTACCAGATTCCAACCTTAAGGCAGGAAAAAAAGTGTTTCATATACAAACCGATCAGGGTGTTTGCAGATAATTGCGAATGTCAAATACTCGGGCGTGATGACAAAGTGCAGAGATTGCCAGGGCCGGAGCTCGCCCTGAGGGGCGGGGGCTGCTGGCGGGGTCTCCCGGGCCACCTCACGCCTGCCCAGGGGCGGGCCGGGGAGGGGGGGCAGTCTGCCGCAGCTGCTCACATCTCATTTAACTAAGACTGCTCCTTTTCTACCCCTCCGCTGTGGAGCTGATTCATGGATTCTTTCACTGAGTCCACACTGGAGCTCTGCTCAGGGAGGCGGTGCAAGGGTGGATACTACACCAGCCCAGCTCTCCCCACCCGTTACTCCCCGCCCCAGACGCAGTAACACCCAAGCAAGATGCACACACGAGCAGGGTTGCTGGGCCTTAGATAGACGCCCAAAGCGAAGGCCCTGTCGGGCCGCACGCCCCGAGCTGACGCCAAACTGTCCCTCTCCCCTGTCGGCGGCCTGACACACGGAGGAGGAGCGAGTCACGGGCCGCTTCGGGACCAACGGCTGTACCCTTCTACTGATGGGGCTGGTCCTCCAAAGAAATAAAGACGGACTTAAAAAAAAGAAAAAGAACAAACAAACGACTCACCCACCCACCCCGCTCCTCCTATCCTGGTTGCAGGAGGCCATCCGGGTGCCCCCAGAGCTGCCGCGCAGCCAGAGCCAACCCTGCTAAAGTCTAGGCGACAGCAAAGGCAGCTGCTCCCGCCATCTTTCAGAAAATCTCCTCTGAGACCCCCGTACCCCTCAGGCATGCTCAGAATGTTTCAAGCCCCCTCAAATTCCAAAAGAAAAAAAGGGGAGGGGGAGTTACTCTTAAATTCCAAATCTACCGAAAACCAAAGGGATCGATTGTAGATGACATCATGAAGTGGATGGCAGATCTGCGGCCTCCCGGGTGCTGGAATCTCGGGGGTGGTGTGGACTTGAACACTGGCTTGGGTGGTTAGGTGTGGGGGAGGGCGAGCAGCAGTTGAGGTGGGCTCACTCTAACTGCTTCTTATAACGTGAACTGCAGGCTCACGGTCTAGCCCCTGGGTCCTGGGCCCTCTAGGGCAGCGGGGGGGGGGGGGGGGGGGGGGGGAGGGGGACGGAGGCGTGGTGAGGGGGACGCTGAGGGGTCTTCACCTCACCGAATATGGCGGGGATACTTCCGAAGAACGGGGAAGGGAAGGGAAGTATAGACAAGTGCGTGCGTGGGTACAGCCAGGCTGCACAGGGAGGAAAGTCCAGGAGGGTACGTTGGGACTTTTGTCGCTCGTCAATCTCCCTCAACCTCATCCCTCTCCCTCTTCCATTGAGTGCCTGAAGTCAGAGCATCCCGGAAGCACTTAAAGTTTCACCCTCCAATTATCTTAGGTTTCCAATGATGACAAATTAGAAAAACGCTTCAGCAGCACAGCACCACAGGCTGAGAGTTGCGGGGCGAGGAGGGGTTGCTAGATGCACAATTTGAGAAAAAGAGAGATTTGCGTCCCACTCTTTTGCCGCGGCTAAAGCTGCCGGGTTGGAATGAGGGAGGGCGCGGAGCTAAGGCCTGGGGAGGAGGGGGGGGGGTCCAGCAACCGGAAAGCCGCGTCTGCAGAAATGGGGCGCCTGGCCCCCTGGCCACCCGCCACCAGGAGTGCTCTGGCTGTTCAGCCCTTTACGCCCTTACCAGGAAGGCCTCGGTCTGGACGGAAGACCTGACTTGAGGTCTCCCGGGAGGAGTAGGGCGGCCAGTTCTTCAGGGGACTCTCCCAGGTCCAGTGAGGCCAGTGTAGAAAGACAACAGCGTCTGTCCTCAGAGTGGGCAGCCAGCCCGGGCGCGCACTTGTAAGATGTGATTCTATTTGACTTTCCAAATCAAAGTGCATTGGTGGGGCCCAAAGAGTTCACGGCACATAACTGTGTTAATTAAACCTGCTGTAAACAGACAAATCACTTATTGCTCTTGCACATAGACCTTAGGGAAATGGCACAGGGTCTGGCAGAGGCCAAGCGTGGGGACGCACTTAAAAAAAATTTAGAAAAAGAAGTGAGTGAGAATGAGGCAAAGACAGAAAATAATAATAATGAAAGTGGGGTTTCTACGTCCTCAGAAAACAACTGAACTGAAACCAGCAGGGGATAGCAGGCAGTAATGGGGGACATCGTGGGTTTCCTGAGCAGGGCCGTCGGGGCCGCAGGGAGCCAGGGAGATTCCGGTTGTTTGGGGAAGCTAAATGTCCACCGCTGAGGCTGTGAGTTACCCTATTCTGTCCTGCACTTTTCTTCCCAGTCTTTCCATCTTTCCCTGCCACTGGTCTAGACTTCCAGGTACTCGGAGCACAGCTCCGGGAGGACACGTCCTCCCTCAACATGGCCAGCCTGGCGGACAAGGGGCGGCCGCTGAGAGCGCCCTGAGCACGTGCACTGTGGTGGGCTGGTAGGAGCTAGGAGATGGCAACAACTGGGGACGAAGGATGGTCATAGGAGCTCGGTCGGGAACAGATGGAAGAGTAAGTTGTTTGTAACCCTCTAGGAAATCAGGAAATGGGGAATATACACCCACAGCTCAAGATCCACTCTCGCTGGAGCCAAGCGCCCACATGGGCTGTGGGGCGATCTTGGGAGCAGACAGAATAGTCAGGCGCTCCGGTGGCCCCTGCCCTCAGGTGCGGAGGAAAGGTTAGGAGGTGGCAGTGCTGGGAAGCATTGGCAAGACGCCCTTTTCCGTCTGGAATGTGTAAAGGGCCGGGTCTGTCTTCGAATAACTCTAGTTCTCCGGAAGTTACCTAGCAGAGGCAACACTCGGCCGACTTTGGGTCTCACAGCCTAAGACCCAGGGAACTAAGGGAAGCCCTCAATTTCTTAGCTAAAAGTGGAAAGGAAAAGTTCTCCATAATATGTAAACACAGGGGATTTGAGTGCACAGGTTTGGGTGTGTTCCTGATAACTTCAGGAGCTGACTCCCTCACCCTCCTTGGTTTGCAAACTCGAACTTCCGTTCTTTTCATTGACTAGCATCTGACTCCAACAATAATCTGATTCAGAAATACTCTTCATTTCGTTAGGCTGACACTGGCAGGCACTAGTTATGTTTTATTTAGTAAGGAATTTAAGTTCAGGTAAATTTTAGCTCAACAGTTTTCAGCAAAGTCCTTCTAAAAGTATTTTTAACTTCCATACAACAAAAGTGAAAAATACATATATACTATATATATATACACATATATGTGTGTGTGTATATATATATATATACACACACACATATATATATGTCGCTATGGGTGGAGAGGAAACAGCTTAGATTGCTTTTAGATTTCCAGAGATTTTGTGTAGAAGCCAACAATTCCGCAGACAAATGGGCTATTTGCAGTTATTGTTCATGAAAGGTCTTTCATATTTTTAAATTGAGGCATAGTTCCTAGGTGAAAAAATTCTTTACAATTAAGAATATCTCAGAAATATTAGAAAATCAAAATAAAACATTAGAATATATTACAGTATAGAAGTTTATGCTGAAAACAACAGATATCACTACAATCCATGTCTTGAAATCAGAATGTAGTGGCAGTTAATTAAAATGCAAACTAATCGGGCAACACTGCAGATGTCTTTCCATCATATCCAACGGGAAAATCATTAGAAACTCTCCCCCCTTATATTATACTTGTATTGTGAGACTTAAACATTTCTTTTCTCTGAAATAACTTCAGTTCACCTTTCAAAACTCTTCACTCATAGAGCGACAATGATAATTGTTCTCCAGGCGAAGGACTTTTGAAACAACTTTCGCACATTCACACTCACACCCCACAGAAACGCACACACAATTGCCGGTTTTTGAAAACGTTACCTCAAAATGAGAGAGGGAGGGAGGGAGGAGGGAGGGAGG
>NW_007726300.1:397112-402183 GCF_000696425.1 Galeopterus variegatus | reverse complement strand
GGGGGGGGGGGGGGGGGGGGGGGGGGGGGGGGGGGGGGGGGGGGGGGGGGGGGGGGGGGGGGGGGGGGGGGGGGGGGGGGGGGGGGGGGGGGGGGGGAGAGAGAGAGAGAGAGAGAGAGAAAGAGAGAGAGAGAGAAACTCGAGCGTAGGTAACCAACAAACCTAATTACTAGGCTTTATTGATACTAAAAGGAAAAGTTCCCCTCATAAAATTTCTCTGAGCTTATTAGTTATTTAAATCAGCCCCAGGGCTGGCCGAGCGACGCCGCAGGCACCTTCTGTCGGCTCCTGGAGGTGAGCAGCCAGCGTCCGCGCCCTGTCCCACGCCCCTCGCAAGGTACTGGGCCAGGGGGCGAAGGCAGGCGCCACGAGCTGAGGTGAGCCATTTGGCAGGGGTGCCGGGCCTGGCACGCTTGGAGAACGCTCCCCGTGGCCTAGGGTAGGACAGCGGGTATAAGACTTTAGGCATAAACAGGTTACAGACAACAGTAACAATGTGCGCGAGCACGCCAAACGGCGCGGAGCGCGGGAGTTCGGTCGGGCGCCGCCAGGCACCGGCCCCTGCGACCAGGGCCGGAGCGCGCGTGTTCGCGCTGCGAGCCGGGCGTGGGACCGCTCAGGCGTCCAGGGCTTGCTCCTGTTCTGTGTGGGCCTGGGAGCTTTGTAATTGGGTGGACACCAGGTGAATTCACACCTTTCTGGGTCGTTGTCTCTTTCGGTAGCTGACAGTCCCACTGTGAGTGTGTGTGCACGGGGGTGGGTGGGGGGTGGGGGGATGATGGTGAACAGTTACATTTATTCCAAATAAGCCCCAACCTACCCAGTGAAGTCCTCTAAGCCCGACGTGGGGGCTGCCAAGTCGTGATGTGGCGCCGGGACAGCGCGGGGCGATGCCCAGCTCCGCCGGGCTTGGCTGCAGGGCCCAGAGGGAAAGCACCGACGGGTTAGAGAAAACTGAGCCCCGGGACGCCGCCATCACAGCCACCTGGGCCTCAGCTCGAGACCAAGGCTGAGAGGGTGTCCGAAGGGCTTCTTGAGACCGAGTGAAAAGGCGAAGCGCCAGCCCAGAAAACCCTCTAAGTTTTCCGCCGCTGCGGACGGGTTTGGACCGCGGGATAGACCGACTACCCACCCGCCTCGTCCTCGGTCTCAGTAAGTGCCTGGGACCATGGGTCCCGCATCAGGCTCTCTCGCCCTCTCGGGCGTGGTTCGAGACCAGCGCGGGCCCAGATCCACAACCCAGTCGGGAAACCGCTCGGGCTTGGGCCTCCTTGGACCCGGCTGTCTGAGCTCGCCCTCCCCTGCTAGGGGTGGGCGCGTATTTCGAGACGCAAGAGGTCCTGCTTGGAGTTTGGGGTGAGGATGGGGTGCTGTGGCGCAGACTTTCCAGGTGTACTTCTCATTACAAAGGGTTGGGGCAAACTTCGGGCGCTGCTGTTTTGCGCGCGCCGGCGCAGTTTTGCGTTGAATAGTCCGGCGATGCCCTGGGCCGGGGCCCTACACATCCCCCGCCGTATCCTTAACCCGAGGACAGGAGGCGACGCGGAAGGACTGGCTCCGGGACGCAGCGGGCAGAGCAGGCGCCGCAGGTTTCGGCCGCAGCCCACGCGGTGGCGCTATCGCAAGAGGACGCCTCAGCTCGGGGCCGGGACCCCAGCAGTGACCCGGGCTCGAGGGTGGCGCGATCTTGACTACGAGCCGAGGCCGCGGGGTTCTTCGCCAGCTTGGGCCCACGGCTTTCTGTTTCAATGAAGGTTGCACGGGATCGGAAGCGCGACTGCCGTCTCCAACCCCGGCCGTCCCGAGATGGGGGCAGGGAGGCAGCGGCAGCTCCTTTGGCGTTTCCTTTTCTTTCCCCCTTTTTCTTGTTAGCCCCGTCGTTTACAGTTGATTAATATAAATACAGTAGATTAGCGGGGCAGTCGTTCTCTTGCTGCACCGCTGCAGAAGGAGATCCACCTATTAAGCTCTCGACTCTGAAAAAGAGTGAAGGGACTCGAGAGCCCTGGGGGGGGGGGGGTTGCTGGGGGGCTTTGCCCTGTGTCGCGGTAGTAGTGCTCCGAGTCCGCAGGCCCTCCGTTTTCCTGGGCCTCCCAACCTGCGGGCGCGGAAGGGACATCCGAATCTTCCACCCAAGGAATCCCCCCAGCTCTGAAACGTCTCCTTACTTTCCTTCCCGGGGGCAGACAATGCCCACACCCGATACACACTTCCCGCACCTGGGACCCCAGGGCTGATGGCTCACCGCGGCAGCTCCTGAGCCCTTTCCGCGCACTGGGCCTCTGCACCGTCGGTTCCCCTAGACCACCGACTCTCCGGCCTCTGCCTAACGCGGACTAGGTGCCCACCACCCTTCCCCAATCAGACGTCTCCCTGGGGCGCATCTCTCTGTCCAGGCGCAGGGGCTCATTTGCGGACGGGAGGAGGAACCTTCACTGCTCCTACCTCGGGAGGCCCGACGGCTTCCTCACCGCTCCGCCCCGCCCAGGCTCCCTGAGCTGCCGGGGGAGCAAGGAGTAATGTATCTTTGCCTGGCGCGAGCCGGGATTTGTCTGGCTCCGATTCCGACAAGGAAGGCGTGCGGATAACGAAGTAAGTGTCCCCCGCCCCTGCGCTCCGGTCACTCCTCAGAAGCCCCGGAGCAGTCTGGGAAAAGGCTGGAGCCCACCCTGGTCGACCTGTCCTTCAAGGCGCATCCTCTTGGGGCATTCTGGCCCCTGGCTCTTGTCCTCTTGGCACATCCGATTTCCAATCTAAGCCCCGCGCCGCTATGCTGTTCACGAAAGTGTTGGTTGTCCAACTCCACCGACAGTCCACAGAGGAAATTGGCTTCAGAGCTGGCGTGGGCTTCATTTGAAAGAAATGATTCCCTCCCGCCCTCCTCCCGCCCCCAGCAGGGCAAACTCAGGGGAGGAGGCAGGCCCGCTTCGGTCCCTAGAAGCCGTCGAAGGCTTTTGACGCCGACAGTTTCCATAGTTTTCCCTGGGTGTCCCGGGGTGGAGGGAAAACGCAGCACAACTTTCAGGTGCTAAGAGCCAGAGCACTGCCGGGAGGGCCTCTTTGCCTGAGTGGCCGAACGTGAAAGCCAGGGAGCCTGGGGATGGATGCTGGGCCTGCAGCGGTCGGGATGGCCCCGCCAAGAGAGTCTAAGTCCCGCGCCAGGCATCCTGCACCCTACGTCCGGGCGGTCGGGCCTAGGTCGTCAGGAACGGGCATCCGGGAAGGAAGGATAACCAGGTTCCAGGGTCTGAACGGCAAAAACCTCAGTGTTGACAGAGGGACAGCAAGAAATGTTTTCATTAAAAGTGCAAGCCATAAGAAAAAGGAGAAGAAAGGCCTGATAAGAGGTAGGGAAAAAAGGGAAGATGGAAATAAAAAATCATGCACGTTTAAGCCCAGCGAAATGATCCGTTGATTTTAAAAATAACAAATCTCAGCGTGATTATGAAAGACAGGCGACCTTTGACTAAATGACATTAAAAAAAAAAAAAAACCTGGGGGTGGGAGAACGAAGGAGGGGGAGTTTAAGCAGATTCCCGACAAAAACGTCAGTGAGAAGCAAACTGAGGGATAAAAATGTCCCCCAAATGTGAACTTTATGTTTTGAGCACTGAAGCAAACTATCTCGTAGTCCGCAAAAATGCTATTTGGATCAAAGTATTAAAAAAAGACAAACGTAACTAAACCAATTATTTTCTTGAGTGTGATTCTGTTTAAAAAATGTTTGGAAATAATCCATTTAAGAAATACAAAACGAAACCAAACAAAAATGCTTGAATCATCATCAAATTTATTTGTTTCCTGTTTAAAAAGTAGAAAATCCCAGCAAAAGGTAAAAATGTTATTTAAAATATCTCTTATTGTAGAAATTAAACATGCTGGAAATAAACGCTTACTTCAGTTTAAATATGGTCAATACAAAATTTGTGCAGTAAGGCGTGTATGTAATTTGAAACAGAAGAGGCCTTTATAAGGGACAAAACTCAAGGAAAAAAAAAAAAAAAAACCCCACACCAGCATACATTGCAAAACTTCCTACAATTCTCCTTTTTCAAATCGAAAGAAACTTGTAAAATGTGTTACTAAACATAAATCTGAAAACATTCAAAATATGCTTCTGGTAATAATTCATTATATTTGACATTTTCCTTTATATTAAATGCAATTTAAAATAATTCAGCCTTTTTGTCCAAAATGACAGATTTTTTTCACTGTTAAATACGGACAAGAGGAAACTCCAATAGAGAGAAAAATCAATGAATTTAAAAGAGTGCAGAATCTGAAAACTAGCTGCAACACACATTTAATTTTACTTAATTGTATACTTTATTTAAATAGCCTTCTCAGGGATTTAATAATTTAGAATCAACAGTTCTCTTCAAAACATAATAAAATATTTACACTTTATAAAATATTAACCGATTAACAATACGGCTGTGTTATTTATAAGAGTGTAACTGAAGTACTGTAATCATGCTGTTGACACAAGCCTGTAAGGTTAGAGAAGTGCTCCTTAGCAAAATGTAAATGAAGATCTTCAGACAGTGGTGTTTATAAAATAGCTCATTAATGACTTAGGATTGAATCGCTCCAACCATTCGCATCATCAGATATAATAATAGTGACGAATCAGACAGGAAAGATCCTGGCTAAACCATTTGCATTTTTTCCCCCCAGAAGTACTGAAGTCCTAATACCACCAATTCTTCTAAGTTCCTGGACATTGATCCGGAGGAGGATTCCGCAGTTCCACACCAAGGTAAGGAAGGAAATAGCATTATTATCGTTGTTAAGCTATTAATAAGAAATATGTCTTTCCCCATTCTGAAAACGGACTGTTTGACAGTGATAGTTGGTTTTTGCAAAAACCCCTTCCTATTTCGACACTATATTACAGATTTTTAAAAGTTTCTCCATCAAACTTACAGTTTGTTTCTTTACAGCCAAACACCTTTTAGTTACCACCACGGGTTGATTTACTTGAGACACTGCCCCCACCGACTTCGAATTGTGCATTTTCTCTACCTCGTTTGACTGGGATGGGACGGGTGGGGGGTGGGGGAGTGGTGGT
>NW_007726300.1:394359-396851 GCF_000696425.1 Galeopterus variegatus | reverse complement strand
GGCGGGGGGGGGGTGGGGGAGTGGTGGTGGGGGAGACAGGGAAAGTAAAACGCTGCCTGCAACTTCCAGGGTGGTTCCTCTAAGATTTACCATCCTGCTCGCTTCCTTCTCGGCAGGGCTCCGACTGCCTCCTGGGTCGCCTCGGGCTCCTTTGGAACATGATGGGCGGCGCCTGGGTGCGGGGTTCACCGGCGTCTGGGCGCCGAGACTTAGGGCAGGGGCAGGTTTCGCTTCTGGGACCCTTTCTCTTCCAGAGATTCTCAAGCCTCAGGCCTTGAGCACACCTCCCACTGGGGGGTCGGTGGTACGGCGAGTAGACGGCGACTTGTTCCCTGGCAGGACTGGAGGATACGGCTTTCCGCTGTCCCTGCACCCGGCCAGAATTTCCAGAATTGCCTCCGAGAGAGTGTCTCGAAACCGAACTTAGTTTGGCCCTCTGGCGCCGCCGTACAGCCAACGCTTCTTAAGGGGGACCAGCGGCTCAGGCGGCGAGATGTGGGAGTCCTCCGGGTTCAGGGGATTAGAAGGGCGAGCTAAGGTATGCGGGAGGGACAGGAGACGCACTTAGCTGAAGGGGCTTCGCTGCCCTCAAGACCGGCGAGGACGTATTCACATTTTCTCGCCCAAGGTCCGGGCGGCGAGTGTCCGCCGACTCCCCAGGCGTCTCCCGGGGGCTGCGGCCCCTGCTCACGTGCTTTTCCTTAAGGAGGCCCCGCGCCCAAGCGGGACCGCAGGGACAAAAGCACGGCCCGAGCCCTGCCTGCTCGGCTAGTGCCCGCGCCACCTTAAATGAGCATCGCGGCCAAAGCCAGGCTGCGGGCGGCCGCGGGAGTCGGCAAAAGTTTGTGGCTCTGTTACGCCTTCGTGGGACCTGCTGGGGACGCTCCTGCACGGCTTCCCCAAGGGCGGGGAGGCCGGGTCCTCACAGTACAGTTCTGCTCGAGCCCGCAGCCTAGGGCCCGACAGTTTGGGGTCCCCAGAAACCCCAGTCCCGCAGCCGGAGGATAGGCGGCCCCACCGCCCTCGCCGCCACCGCGTCACGGCCTCCAGGCGGCCTGGGCTGCGCCGCTCCCGATGCCGCCTGCGCCGCGAACGCTCCAGGGATGCCATCCGGGGATGCACCCCACCCTGCGCTCACCAAGCAAACCCCTCTCCTGTGCCAGCCACAGCCCGGCGGGCAGCGGCCCTGCTCCTGCCATTCAGGACACCCGGACTATTGTTCCGGACCCAGGGCCGTGCCAGCTCTAAGGGAGAAGGGCCTTCCTCGCGCCCGCGGTGGCCCGGGGAGCGGCTGTCCCGGATGGTCAGCTCCGCGCGGAGGGGGAGCTCGCAGGCATCGGCAAAAGTTGCCCGGAGGGGCGGAGGCGGTGGGTAGTGGGCGGAGGCGGTGGGTGGGGGAGGCGATCGCCCTCCTATCTCCAAAGTCGAAAGTACTCCGCGCAGTTAACTGAGCTGGGAGCCGAGGCAGCCGCGGCCACCTCCTGCGCGTCGGTCTGCGCCTCCACCGGGCAACGAGGCACCCAACGGTCGCTTTGCCGCCTCCGCGCCGGGACGAGTGCGCCGAGGGGCTGCGCGAGGCTGCCGCGCCCTGGACCCGCCACAGGAAGGAGGACCAGACCCCGGGCCCCGGCGCCCGCCAGCGCCGAGACGCACCCACCCTCCGGCCGCGGCCACCGCCTCGCGCTGCCCTCGGTCCTCTGTCACCGGTCCTCCGCCGCCCCGCGCTCGAGGTCCTCGCTACCCAGCTCCCACCGCCGACTCTCTCCTTCCTCCTCCTCCCTGTCTCCCACCAGCCTCTCGCCTGTCCCTCTGCTTCCCCCACAGCCCCGCCGCCCTTAGGTCGCCGTGCTCACAGCGATTGATTGATTGATGTTTAATTTCCTGCCAGGCGGGCCCCCTCTCCCCCCGCAACCTCCCCAGTCCTTCTCCCCGCCCCCCACTCCCCTCCTTCATTGCGGTGGACCAGTCTGGCTTGGGTTTAGATCCATCCCCCCCATTCCCATCCCGAAATAACCTAGAGACTTCCCCTACCCCCACCCCAAATTATTATTTTTAAGGCGCTAGATCTGGGGACGGAAAGGGGGAGGGGGGAGAAATCGGAAACCGAGGACAACCCAAAAGGACTCACTTTGCCTGATGACTCAACGCAACTAATAATCATCTCCCTCTCAGTGTGTGTGTCTCTGCGGCTTGTCAGTGAGTCCGGCTCTGGCTGCTGGCATAGGCGGCCGAGAGAGGAGAGGCTGGAGGTGACAGCTTGGGCGGCCGCCGCCTTTCCTCCAGCGTGCGGTCCCGGGTCCCTGCGCCTTCTCGGCTTTTGGTGGCACCGGCCCCGCGGCTCCGGCCGTGCCTCCTTGCGAGCTAGCGGCCCTGCGAACCCGCAGCCCCTGCCCGCCGCCGCTTCCCGGTTCTTAGCCCTTTCTCTTCAGAACGGGTCTCTTTCTCGAAGGTGTGAAAAGGCTCTTTCAGCTTCCTTCTCCCCCCCCCCCCAC
>NW_007726300.1:296732-393846 GCF_000696425.1 Galeopterus variegatus | reverse complement strand
CCCCCCCCCCCCCAACCTCCTCCGCCGTCCCCTCCCCCGCTTGCTCGGGTGCCCCTTTGGAGGAGTCCTCCTTTCCCTCTCCTCCTTCCCCCCCCCCCCATCATCATCATCATAACAACCATCTCCGCAACAGAAGAAGACACCCTGACCCAGGACCTTAAACATTAGGACCTGGGGAAGAGGAAAGGGGAAGGAGCAAAGAGAAAGGAAGACTGGGAGAATACTACAAAGCAAAACATCAGAAACTTTTCACCCTGGATTCTCTACTTTTGCTCCATGGACAGAGCCCCAGCCAGCCAAGTTTCAGACAGACCGTGAGCAGTAAGTACGCAGGGCGAGGGCTCCCGTGCCGCGCTCTGGAGTTCGGGGAAGCCCCGGGGCCGGCTAATTCTCTCCCTGCAGCTCTCGCCCTCTCAGATAGCAAAGCCGGGGAATGCGGGCGGAACCCTCTCTAGCAGCCCTCCTGCTCCTTCTCTGCATCTCTCGCATCCTTCCTTTCACCGCTCCTCTGCCACCCCCACCTTGTCTCCTTGACCCGTGGCGACACAGCTTCTCCCGCGGCGAGAGCGCCCGCGAGGATTCCCAGCGCACTGTATTGTGCCGGGTTCCTGCTCCTCGCGGGTACGGTGACAATGCGAGCGCCGATTCATCAGGTGTTTCCCCTCCTTCCCCCCCCCCCCCAGGGGTGGCGAGACCTGTGGCTTTTGTGAGCAGCGCGCTGCCACCCAGTCAACCCAGAGGAAAACTTTCTGGAGCGACCTAAAAATTGGGGTTGATGAAGGCTGCTCTTGCACCTAAGAATTTAAATGCTTTTGCTTTGGGGTTTTATGCTAAAGAGCTTTTAAGCACTTAGGATCGGATGAAGATAAGAACA
This sequence comes from Galeopterus variegatus, assembly GCF_000696425.1. Taxonomy (NCBI): domain Eukaryota; kingdom Metazoa; phylum Chordata; class Mammalia; order Dermoptera; family Cynocephalidae; genus Galeopterus; species Galeopterus variegatus. The sequence goes on along the minus strand of NW_007726300.1, from coordinate 392,972 downwards.
CTCCAAAATAGAAACGATCGTAGTAGCCCCCGCCCTTGTAATGGAGGTTATTCTGATGAATACTTCCAAGTGTTTTTGGATGTCTGTTAATGTGGAATTAGGGTTGGTTTTATGCAAAGCGTGTGTCTCAGGACTTGTACCGTAAAGGTAAAAAGCGGGGATTCAAGGGATCTTTTACTCGGCCTCTGGCTCTTGCCCGGCCATTCATAGCGCATTTATCAAGTGGTTGGTTCAGTTATGGACTTGTGTACACCCCTCACTCCCTCCTCGAATGGGCGAAACTTCTTTTACTGAAGTTCACTGTTTCCTCAGCCCTGACCCCAGACGGCGAGGCTCTCGCACCCGGGAACGGTTTATGCCAACACTGTCTCAATGAATGGGCCACTTCTAGGAGCCCCTGGGCGTCCACCCCGGCCGCGTCACCTAGGGCCAACTCCTGGAGAACAGTCACCGGGTAGGGTCGCAGCACCCCAGCTCTGGGCTTATTTTGGGCTGCCCAGTGTAAGGCTGGGACCGTCTCGGGCCCCTCGGGCAGCGTGGGAGGAAGTTTGTGTGGTTGTCGTGCAGCGCTCTGCCACTGGCCTGAACGTCTATCACGTGTGTGAGCGGTTTTCCCTCTTTTTTTTCCCTCCCCTTTCCCTCCCTCCCGCCCCCTCCCTAGGTCCCTGCGCGTTTTATTGCGACCTGCCAGTGGGAACTTTGTCTCCGAGTCGGAGCAGCATGGAGCGGCGGAGCGAGAGCCCGTGTCTGCGGGACAGCCCCGACGTGAAGGGGCCTCCCCCGGTGAAGGTGGCCCGGCTGGAGCAGAACGGCAGCCCCATGGGAGCCCGCGGGAGGCCCAACGGCGCCGTGGCCAAGGCCGTGGGAGGTAACAGCCCCGAGCAGGAGGCGCGCGCAGCCCGCGGCACAGTGATAATGGCCCGGGTGCCATTAATGGTCAGGGTTCAGGTTGATTAGGCGCTGTCGAGGTGTAGGATTACAGGAAGTGAATTCCGGATTGCCAAATAATGCCCCCGTCCCCTCTCATTTGCAACTGTTAGCTTCATCTTGAGTTAAAACAAGAAAGTGGTTTACCCAGAGGGTGGCATATTTTGGGCACTTTGCCACTGTGTGCTGAGGTGTTGGCAGGTTTATGTCACAGCCAGCTAACTGTTTCTAGATTTTCCTAGAGAGCTTTTTAGTGATTAACTCTTTTGCCTTGCCTTGGAGTATCTGTTGAAGGGATGAAGTTTACGCACGTTCGCTTTTATGGAATAGTCATTAATGCTCAGGCTAGTACAGAAACAAGCGTGTGTGTTGGTGTTACTTTGTAGTTAGGACAATGCTTCGAAACAAATGAGTGACGACTGGGAATATTTCTGGCCACATTTCAAGTGGGAAGTGAAGAATCACCATGGAGCTTTCAGGCCCTGAGAAACTTTAGTGCTACTGTTGTGCATAAGTTTAGTCATATTAATTTGTAACTTTGTTATGAATTTTGGGACAACAGGTAAAAATATCAGAGTAGACTTATTAGCTACCTGTTGTTTACCCTCCTAAGAATTTAATATTATTTAAAGAAAATGTCTTGCAGTTTTTACTAAACAGCTACTTTCTTTTATAGTGGTTAGGAAAAGTAGAAAACTAATCTTATAAAAATAGAGTAATTTAAACATTAAAATATTTGGGGGTTTGAATGCCATTTGTCTTTTACCTATAGAATACACAATTCTACATGGCATGCAGAGGTTTTACGGGTTTTCCTTATTTTTGTTGTATTAGGATAAGTCACTAGTTTTAAATGTTTTATTTCCAAAGTTCTTCTTTTCTTTTCTTTTTTTTTTTTTTTGGCGGCTGGCGGTTGCAGGGATCTGAATCCTTGACCTTGGTGTTATAACACTACACTCTAACCCACTGAGCTAACCCGCCAGGCCTTCCCTAATATTTTCAACAGTAGCCTAGTATTTAATATCATTTTTTGTATTAGCTTGCTTGAGATGATTCAAAACCTAGCAAAACTTAGTGATAAGCTCCCACCTCCATGTTCTGTGTCCCTTGTGTGTGTTTTAAGTAAATATTTAACTCTAAGTGTCCACTCCCTTTTAAAGAGTTAATGTCATACATTTTATGAAAATGGCAGTTTTTTGTTTTTATGTATTTAGCTATTTCTGTTTCTTTGTGTGTTTTAAGTAAATATTTAACTCTAAGTGTCCACTCCCTTTTAAAGAGTTAATGTCATACATTTTATGAAAATGGCAGTTTTTTGTTTTTATGTATTTAGCTATTTCTGTTTCTTTGTGGTGGGTATGCAGGATGGTTTCCCTTAGTCCTTTATATTATTCATCTCCTTTGAGAAGCATTCATCATCCCAATTTTTAAAGTTTGAAAAAAATTATTTGGCTGTAGATTAGGGCTAAATATCTCCCCTTTTTGGGATTTGAAAATACGCTTTATTGCAGACAAAAAAATAAATAAAAACAGACTTTGATAGTTCTGTGACTCACTTTTTAAAAGTGGAGGTTATTAATGCGTTGTGTGTCCTGAGACTGGAGCAATAACTTTGTACTTTTCTTATTATCATTTAGTATATGCACATAAAAAAGAAAAATATGTAGTGAATATGATGGGCCAAACGTGACATGATATGATAAGTGCTGGTAATGTTTGATAAGAAAATTTTTGGAAATTTTCGGAGGCAGTGTGTTCTTTTAGTGCCCTATATGTAAAAAACAAAAACAAAAACTTGGACTTAAAATTTCAGGCTCTTTCTGAAGGCTAATAAAATTTACTAAATTGAAGGAAGTCTCTAAACATTTTAGAAAGTAATTATTAACAACTGTGCTTCCCTAAAACAAGATTTTTTTCTCTTCTATATCATAATGAACTATAAAAGAAATAGCCTTGTCCTGTTGGCTAGGGATACCTTTAGTATAAAATAGTGATTACTTTTCAAATTTTCTAAGACTATAATTCACATTTGGTCACTGATTATAAATTTGATACAAACTAAAAGTATTCTATTGGCGCAGAAAAATAGATTTGTTTCAACAAGCTGCTTTAGTCACTTTCTCTAAGGTTTAACTTAATTTAGTAATATCAAAGGTCTTCTTAGCTGCTTCTCAAACTGAAAATAAGGACAACATTATTTTGTCTCAATATGTGCTGTTTATAATACTTAATACTAAAGTGGTTAAAATACTTCATGTGTGGTAGATCTTTTTGTCTCAATATGTGCTGTTTATAATACTTAATACTAAAGTGGTTAAAATACTTCATGTGTGGTAGATCTTTAAAGTTTTTTTTTTTTTTTTTTTTTTTTTTTTTTAAGAAAGCTCTTACTCTCTATAACATAATAGAGTGTCTGGAAAGAGATTAATTTAGAGAACTTCAAAATATAACAACTTACAATATAAAATTTTGATAGTACAATGCTGTCTTATTGAATGTTAATAATTATTTTGTGAGTTTAAGTTTATATAGTTTCCAAAAGAACATTAAGACATTAATAATTTCATTTCTTTGTAACTTTTAATCATGTATATAGATTTGGGCAAAGTCAAGCCTTTTTAAAATGCACATTTTAAATTTTTAAAAAATGTTTAAAATATATTTTCAGTTATAAGTTCTTTGTAAGTGAAAGATTTTTTCCCAAACATATGATAAACATAAAATAGATTGTATTTCTATCACCCTATATCCTTTAAAAATTTTTTTCTTATAAAGCAATATAAGCATAGATAAATACAAAACAATGCATAGCTCTCCATCATTTATTACCATTTTCAAATGTATTGCAGTCTTGTCAAAATTATAAAGATGGCTATAGTAAAATATATTTTTAAAATATAGCTCAAAATTTGGGAGTTGTATTTGTTAATTTTTAGTGTTCTTTTTTCTTAAAAGCTCTCCTTCTGAAAATAGGGGAAATCAAGTTAATTGGTTACCCAGTAAAATAGCAATTTTTAAAACTGGTTTTGATAAGCAATGAGTTAAATGTTTTTGAGTGCATTGGTTGCAATAGTAAATTCTGCTGCTGTTATTCTACATTTTTTAGGGAGAGGCGATTTACTATGTTTTTTGATGAGAACCTAATTATTAATAAAAAATAAGGGGGGTATTATTTTAATGTCTGGATTTACTAGTAGAGGTGGTAGATATACTATCACGGTCTTAAAGGTTGTGTTTTAGTAGGGGACTTAGAAATTACAACATTGTTTACAAAGTGATTAGCTTTAGAAGACTATTAGAAAGTAGATCAGTTTTGCTTTGTCTTTTCAACACTTTCTAGGATGATTCTGCTCTTATCTACGCAATGTGTTTTAAAGCACATATGTAATAAAATACAAGTGCTCAGATATACATGACAGTCAGCTTTTATAGAAGGTCCTCAGGAAAAACAAAAAAAGGCTAATATCTCTTTAAAAAACATATGAAGGCTGGGAGAGAGTTTAGAGCAAGCAAGAGCACCATGGTGTTGACAGCTTTATATCCCTGCTGGGTAACATTCACTTACTAGAATTGGCGTCTCCTCTCAGCTAGTAATTCACTCCATAAGGATTTTGAAAAAGGATGATTAATGGTGAGGAAATTTATACTTGTGAAATTGTTGATTAAAACTTACAGATCCATTTGAAGATTTAGGAAAAAAAGATTATTAAGGATGACGAAAGTAAGAATCAGATGACCCTTTTTACCACTATTAGTATAAGTATCTAAAATGTTCTGCTGTATGGAATGCTTCAGCCATGCAACCTACGGCATAAAATGAAAGTGATGCCAATGAAGTTTCCAGAGAAAACAATGCATTCTGCTTTCCTCCTGGGCTGCTGAAAGGTGCTCCCTAGTTGTGCCTTAATAGCAATAAATTATTGTGCTTCATTCATTGTTAACACAGGCATTTTCGTTTTTCATGTTTGTCTCAAAGAAGAACTTTCAGACAGGTTTATTTAAATTGAATGAACAGCACTTGAATATACCAGATGGTATATTTGCTGATAGAAGGCATTAAATATCAGAAATCTTTTTGATATTTTTCATTTTCCTGTGAATTTTTATGATTTTTTTTTTTTTTTTGGTGTTAAATGCTCTCCATTTCAGGGAAAAATGTTTAAATATTGGGAATATCTTTTAGGGATATTTGCTTTTTTTGAAAACAAGTTGCTTATTTTTGTAAAATAATTTTTGTTTGGAAAATAATAATTTTGTTGAAGAAGAGTCTGTTGAAGTTACCTTATAACTAGTCTACCCGAGGTAGAAAAATATTTCTTGCTACCAGGTAGCTTTTTCAAGAACATAACTGTCTTGTTACAAGAGGAAAAAAAATCATTATGCAGTACACACTGTTGTATTTAAATCGGGAAGCAAATGTGATCAAGATTGTTAGGCAGGGCCTCATTTAGAACAGAACATTGTCTACAACAACAGTTAGTTTAATTGTCTACATGTGGAAGATTTCTTTTTAGATAACAAGTAAAAGAAATGTAGTTCTGGTCAGGTGTAGTCACCATATTAGCAATAGTGAAACATTTTACTTTTTGAAAGGAGTGCAGATATGAAAGAATATAGATATTTATATACTGAGATGTATGAAATGCTTAGAAATTTAGCATTATATTGTCAACATGGGCAAATTGGAGAAAACTCCACTTCCAAGGAGGAACACCACAATGCTTGTAGTAAGGACTCATATTATTACTTCAAAAGAGAAAAGATTGAATTTCTCTTTCCTACCCACTTTTTTTTTAAGGTTTTAAGATCTTTTAAATAGAATGAACTTAGGCTTTGGGGTCATCCAACAACTAGCATGTCCTCTGTAGTTTTGCTGAGGTAGAAAAATAACCCTTCTTTAAAGAGATTTTAGGCCTTGGCCTGTTATTAAAATAAAGATATACTTGGTTAAAAAAATATATGTAATGGAAGATACACATTAAGCAGAACATAGGGTATCCACCCTTCAGAGTCCTGAGCATAATTTGATGTTTCAAGTGATTTTGGAAGCCTTAGGATCCAATGGTAGAAACCCACTGACCATTATATATTCAGGATCATCTGCAATGATGTGTGTGTGTGTGTGTGCATGTGTGTGTGTCTATGTATGTGTTGGAGCTGTGTAGATGTCCCTTAAGGCATCTGTATTTTAACCCCTGTAGAAAATAAGCAATTCCATCCCTTCACAGGGGATTGTGACCAACAGAATCAGTCTGTACATCTTAGATACCCTGTGTTAATTCTTCTCTCTTTTTTTGAATATCTTTTTTTTTGGCCTTCCATCTCTGTAGGAAGGGAAAACAAGACTAATCATCATTTATTAGATATATAGGAACATGAGTATGAGTCATTTTAAGAATATGGAAGTCAGTTTTATTGCAAGCAAGACTACAGTAATTATTTGGTATATCTGTCAGTATTGTAAACAGTGAAGTTTGGTGGTTCTACTTTGATAATTTAAAACCCTTATTTTTCCTTTTTCTTTTTTTAATAAAAATTCAGTATAGACAATGTTTATATGCATATATTTCAAAAGACGTCAAATTAACAGGGCTAGATGAATTCCAAATTGTATTATTTTCTTGGGTCACCCCTTTTTTTTTAAAAGAGTTTTTAGGTTTCTGTTGAGATAAAATTGACACAATTTCTCACCATTCAAAAACTCTTATAACTAATGATTCCATTAGGTGTGTAAAATAGGTACATAGTCTGTTATTTCAGGAAGCAAAACTTCATCCTCTCTATCAATTTAAAAATCCTTTACATTCTTTTATTTAGTAAGTAGCCTCTTTTTTAAAAAACCCAGATAACTAATGTAATTTTTACTATCTTCCTTACATGAATGCTGAGATACAATGGCATTTTGGAACATATTTAAATAAGATGGAGCGTTTGACAAAAGTTGTATGTGTAACAGTTTGTCAGTGAAAAATGACAAGTGGGAAATGACAAATGAAATGTTGGCATCATTACTCTTTATTTTGATAAAAATGTCTCAATTTGCAGTGATATAATACTGTTTCATATTATTTTATGGGTTGTGTGAGATGCATAAGGGGAATTTAGATTTTGTGAACGGAAAATTAGCAGCCCAAACTCTCCTTTCAGAAGCTTTGGCAGCAAGTTCCTCTTACCCCCAACTCCACAAGAATAAGAACAGCAGTGAAATGTTGGATCTAACCCATACATTTTAACTCATTATTTTGGGGGGGGGGGAGAAATGATTTCAAGCAGGAGACCTTTATGCTGAGCTCAAAAAAAAGAAGAGTTTGCCTTTTAGTTTCCATTTTTTTCTTTATCGCAATTTTAAAATGAGTCATTTCCCTCTTCTGACTTTGTATGAGTCTTTTCTCACTTCTAATCACCACTGCTCTCCAGCTTTAATTTAGGGTGTCACTAAGGCGAGCTGCGAATTTCTTTTATTTTAAAGTGCAGTAGAGGTTTTGAAAATGTCTACGTATTAAAAATGGGTTTTTATATAGAAGGGATTCATCGTCCTACTACTTAAAGGTAATGTGATAGATATTTCAAAGTCAAAGTAGGTGTACTGTGTGGAATTGAGGTGTGAGTTAAAACAAAAGCCAGTTGAGGACTTACAAATTTCAAAAAAAGCACAGATGTAGCCTCTGTAGTGTTCTCTTTTCCATTTTCTGAAGTCGTGTTACTTCCTTTATTGTTAGCGATCAATCAAACGTTTATTTTTTTTTTTTACATAGAAATGAGCCTCATAAGCATGACATGCTGCAGTATTTTTGTGAAAGTATTCTGTGCTGCACTTTTCAAAATCATGGAACTCTGTAGATTTATTTTTATTCAATTAACAATTGTTTTTTGCTGTTTAATAGAAAGTGATTTAAAAATTGTGGTAAAATCAGTATAATTGTCAGTGAAAGGCTGCATCAGAAATTGCCTTCTATGACTTGTGTCTTCTCAATTGCAGAGTTTTATTCCAGATTTTAAAAAAAACTAGGTAAAAAGACATAATATGAAGTAAATGTGCCTTAGATATATAATTATGTTAATGATAAGGCATATATTTTTTCCCTTTATAATTGATGTCTATACCTTTACAACTCAAAAAATAAACCACACACAAAAAACACAAAAACTGGAGGATGTTGTAGTTACTAGTTTGACAAATGCCTAAAATGCAGAAAGAAGCATTAATAGAAATTTCAGGAATTTGAACCTTGCAATAAAGATATGAGCAAACTATGTCAGTCTTATAGTAAGCATATTCTTTATTTGTGATTATGACACATTAGGATAGTAAAACCTTTTGGGGAAGTGTATTTCAATTTTTGTTGCTCCCAGTACTATAACTATTTGTTAGTGTATGAGGAAAATTCAGTACTCCCCTTAACTAGTTGCCTTATTATTGGAATGGAGTTCTATCTTAGCACAGTTGGTTATTAAACTGTAGCATAATATAACAACAAAGTTCAAAAAATTAAGGGAAAGCACCACAAGCTACTATTTATGAAAAGCAGTGCATGTTACACCAGGGTAACTGTTTGGTGCCTGCTGATGGTTGCACAGTTACTGAAATGTGCACAGCAGCTTAGTGTCTTTCTTTTGTTTCCTTGAAGACTTGCATAGATACAAAAAAAATTAATAGACACTCTAGTGAGAGCAAATGTTTTTCAAAGCATTAAGATGGGACCAGGGGTGATTTGCAGCCATTTTTCATAGAAACAAGCTGAATTTCATCATATTAACCACAGATATCTTTTTCTTTCTTTTAAAAACTTATTTTAGTAAAAAAGTTTGTATTTGGCTGTAAAGCAAGTGTATCAGTTCTTTTATAGCTGATTATAGTTGATTTTTTTTTTTTTAATACCAGAGAATATTTTCTTTGCAAAGAGAGCAAATTTGATCAAATGTTATGCCCAAGACTCCCGGGAAATGACCAAAGGCATAGAGTAAAAATAACCATATTTTTAGATTTCCCAATTACGCCCTATATTAAAGTTGAGTACTTTTATCACATTTGTTTCAATTATTTACTCATGTAAGGAAAGACAAAATTAGTAAATTTAATAGCTTATTGGGAAGATGTAGTCATATCAAATAGCAGTATTTTTGAAACATTATTTTTTTTGGTTAACAGAACAAGAACTTTCTTTTGTCATAATCCAAAGATGCTAACAGAGCAGCAAGATAAATGTCTTTTTTAAGTGTCATAGTAAAAGAAAATGACTTGTCTTCTGAGGCAGTGGAGAGTTTATGTTGTTTTGGACCCATTTCCTAAGCAGTGATCGAAAACAGATTACAATAACAATTATACAGTCAGAAGATGCAATATCCATTTCTGCTTTAATTGAGTGAAAGAATAATAAAAACATCATTAAGAAAAATGAGGTGGACCTGTTACACAATGTACACATTTTTAGTCTTGAAGAAGATGCAGAATAACTGAAGTGCTTTTCGCTTACTTTGTCATGTTTATTAGCTGAAATCTGTTTTGGGGAGAGACCATTTAGCTCTCATTCTTCCCTGGGAAGTTGAGAGAGGAGCCCATGGGAAGTGGTTGCCCAGGAGACATTAAAAGTGCTCACTGACTTTGTCTTCATATGCAATTCAACCAGGGAAATTACATTTTAAAAAATTCTACCTGAGGTGTAAGTATTACCCCCTCCCTCCCTTTTCTCAACCTGTGTAAATGGAAGTCAAAAGTGATGAATGTTCCTCTTGTTGCAAAGCCCTGCCAAGTTAAGGGCTAGGTGTGGTCCCTGGGACTGCTGTTTTTCCTCTGCTCAAAGTCCTAACTAGGCTGAAGGAGAGAGAGAGATTTGGGGCTGAATAACAAGCACCCTTATTTCTTCATACGGGTTTGTGGGGGAACCCAGGTTTCCATATGTACACGTCACTTGATGTTCTCAGGTAACATAGACGGTCACCTGAGATGCAGAGGCTCTGGCTTCGATCTGCAGTTGTTTGAACCATTAAACTGATGATTTTTAACATTGCTGAGCCTCTAGCTCTCATTCCCCAGAGTTGTGCTTTCAGCAGCTCCAAGTGAACCTTCAGGCAGCAGCCAAGATCAGTGGCTGGTTTTCCTTCATTCTGGGCTGCAGTTGTTACTCTATTCATAGAAACTGTGAGCCCCTGAAAACCTGGGTGATGACAGTGGTGTTAGTCCAGGCGTCCTGCTCATTGTGGGGATACTGAAACTGCAAATAACATTGGCCATCAGAGCAGTTAGAACCTAAGGTTGGACTCAGTTGACAGACTTAGAAGGGAATATTTCTTTGATCTGTCAGTAAGAGTTTTCTTGGGCTCAATATTTAAAAACCTTTCTGAGGGTGGCAAAATGAAAGGAATAAGATAGGCTGTACATCCTCTCAGTGGAGGTCAAAATCCCAGAACTGTCCCCAAGCATAATATCATCCCCTTCAGAATGGAATTTATGTCAAACAGCCCAAAAAAGCTTTTTTAAAAAATTTTTTCAGTCCAGAGAGTCTAGTTAATACTGCCTTCATTAAAATACTTTTGTCAGGAAAGCGTTTTTCAGTTTTAACATTTACATAACCTAACAGCATTGATGAATGCCACGAGCTTTAAGGGTCTATTAGTGGTTCCGTTTTTTCTGAACTTTATAATTTAAACCTAAACATTAATTCTGGGTGGAACTTGGCATAATGTCTTTTTTGCCTTGGAGGGAATTTTTGTTGTACAATTAAAAAAAAAATGTTTTTTAAAAAAATTTTTATACAATTACCTTCTCCATGTCCCTCCTCCCCAAGTAAATAGCAATTAAATAGTCAAGGTTTTAAAAGGGCTTCTTTAATTTAAAAAAGGGAGTGATTATTTTAGGTGAATTTAACAATTTTCCATTTGTTCACATTGCAAAGTAGTGCTTTTGATATTAACAGTAAAGATCTGTGAGGCTGATAATGCAATGAAAATATTTTTCTTCTTTGTCTCTCTCTTCTGTATACAAGAAAGTCATGTGGTGAAATTTTTTTATAAAATCATTTCTGGTGACCCTTGAAACTTATAAATTAGTTACTTATCTTCTTTATTAGAAGCTGAGAGACGTAAAAAAAAAAAAAAAATTCTTTGTTCTATATGCCCCCTGCAATTATAACATTGACTAGAAAGAAAGAAATTGGAATCTCACTTAATAAGCAATAAAGTGACTGAATTTTCCAATATTAGTTATTTTGGAAAATATACTTAAACTATGATTATTAAAATGTTCTTTTCTATACATTAATCATATGTAAAAGTTGAATTATTTTAGGAATCTGATTGGGTGGTAATTGAGAAATTAAAAAACAAGTGAGAAACCCTGTAATGATACATTGTTATCATCTGAAAACCAGAATGTTAGTGAGGGTGCATGTTGGAAGAGATGCATTCAAGGAGCAGAGTGGGACTAAGCCAGGGTATTCCTGAAGATTTGCCTAGCTTTCAGGTTACAAAGCTCCATTCAGACAAGATTTTGTCCTTTACATTTGGCAAATGTGGTATTAGAAGACCAAAAACCCTTTATTAATTGATGGAGCACAAGAAGATCAAATTGTTCTCTGAATGGGAAGTTTTTTTATACATTTTAAACCCAGTTAGAGCCACGTTACAAGGGTAAATAAGGTGATTCAGATTTTTTTTTTCCTTCTCAAATGGATCTCTAAGTAATATTCAGCAAAACTAACTCTATTTACAGGCTTATTTATATGGCAAGTTTGAGCCTTAAGCACATTTTTACAGTTAACTTATAAACCCCCCAAAACTGGAGCTTACCATTGAAAGTCTGCCAATGTTGTTACAAATGATCATTAGTTCCCAAGAGACTTTGAGGAGAGAAAGAACTGTAGGAAAATGCCATGACTTCGGTAGGAACCATTTTGTCTCATGTGCATTTTTTGCCGCCATGGCAAAACCGGGAATTGGCCAGCATGTTCGGGATTGATTCTGAATACTCTCCTATGGAAATGTATAGAATTCCAATTAGCACAGGGTCAGAGTATAAGTGTACCTCTTTTCACACTGTTCCAAGTGGTTAGTGGAAAACAAGCTGCAAAGTAATTCCCTTGGCCCCCCAATAAAAAAATTTATAGCAAAATAATTCTCGGCTCCATAATGGGGCTGTTGAAGGTTTGTATTTGATATTTGTAAGACTGCAATACAGTCCATGTACCCAAACTAAGCATTTATTGTAAACAAGTTAACTGCCAAGAGCTTATATTCTGTCAAACATAATTATATTGAAGATTGATGTATATCTTGAAAGCGAGTTTGAGGGAGACAGTTCTTTTTAACCAAGGAAGGCTTCTGAGATGCAGCTCTCTTCTTTTGATATAATGACTCAGTGAAGCCGTCTTTCTCACAGCCAGCCTCTCAGATATATCATAAACACAGATTTGCTCTTTGAAAATATATCTGTTTGTCGATCCTACTTCTGTTAGCAAAATAAATTAACTTACATTCATGGAAGCTGTTATGCATAGTTTCTTTTATCATCTTTGTCTAGATCTGGCAGTGACGGTACTAAGATGAAATAGCTGCTCGTACCTCTTGGGCCACACTCGTTCACCCACAAACCTAAATCTACATCTTTAAATTATCCTCAAATGAAACCCTTTTCCCCTTTAATATGAGTTTGAAATAGAGTGTTTGACTTTCTTTTTATTATTCTGTGTTGAGCTTGTGACATTAGAACTGTTTGAAACTATGGTCTTTGAGTGGAAGGGATAACACTAATATACTTAATTTTGTGGTTCAGAAATTATTTTAGACTTAAAGAACTTATAAGTACAGAGAATTTACGGGAAGTGAAATCTTGCTGATATTGAGATGTTTGTACCTGAAATTAGCCCCAATTCAAAATGCTGTGGTAGTCTTCCAGGATTTTTTACTTCGAGGAAGGTAGAATCTTTTATTTAGAGTAAAAATTTCCCAATTTTTTTGTTCAGGAGACAAATCACTTTAGGATTTGGTAACACTTTTCAAAGGCAGAAAAAAGTGGAGTAACATCTTTCCTTTGGCTGGGTGATAGCCATTGGATAAACATATTGAGGATGAAAATAAGATTTTCAGTGGATTTCTATGCAGTGACTTAAATGGTCTCTTTAGTTTTTTATATTAAATTTAATATTTTATTTTATAAATTATATAAATTATAAAGAGGATATCTTGGAATCATAAAGTGAACAAAATAATAATATACTAGTTATCTCTGTTCTGTTTTTATTTAAATAATTGCTATAAATTACACAGGTATATATATACTTAAAATATTTTGTCTGGGAAGTGTTCTATCAGACACTGGCTTCCCCAGTCTGTAGGCTTGGTTTTATTAACTCCATCTGAGTCACAATAATAATATCCTATGTATTGCAAACCGGAGATCTCAGTATCCCCTAAGGGAACTGGAGAATATACACTATGATTTTGACTTTCTTGCTCTCTGTCCTCCTGTTCTTTTCTCTTTCTCCTCCCTATGTTAGCCTGTTCAAGGACTTGCTATTGCATCTTGTTGGAGGCATGTGTTGGATACAAGAATAAGAGTGGCTGTTAGTGGTTGGGGATAGTTACCTGTTAAGGTAAGCTTGGCTTTGTGAAGTCTGCTTTCAGTGCACAGTGATAATTTCTACATATCTATTACATATCCACAAATGTTTTGCTGTTTGAACCCTAAACACAGACAGTAGCATTTTTTTCTTTTCGTGAGGGAGAAAGCCTTTTATTTTTTGCTATAAAAACTTTACTTTTCAGTTTTTTATTTGATAAAAATCTCTCCACTCTAGTATGATTTCCTTTGAGGCTTTGTACCAGTGTTTGATCTCAATTTTTAATAATTTTTGTGAGTTAAACTCCCCAAAGAAAAAATGCTTGTGCTGCGAAATATTCCCACTAGAAATCTAGGTAGTTTTGTCTTATTGAGAGCCGAGCACTTGATTCCTTTATTAATTCCATTCTGCTACTACAGAACCTTAGTACAGTTAACCTTTCCTTAACACTACACTGGAGAAATTAATCAAGGTATTTTTTTAAAAATTGTTTGAATTAGTTAAAATAACAGGCAAAGTTCAAAACCTGAGTTCATGTAGCAAATGTTAGTATAAGGACAATTTTTATTGACTATTTTTTTTGACTCCTGAGACTTCGAGTTGAAAATAACATTTCCAGAGAGGACGAGAGTAAGGCAAGAGGCAAATACATCTCCACTTAAATAGTATTTTAAAAATTATCCTCTCAGAAACCTCCAGAATAAGTTTTACTTAATGGAGGACAGATACTGGTTTTCATGAATTATGGTATAGTCATTTTTACATACCATTGAGTCTCAAGACTTGTTAATATATGCATTTCTAACCTTCCATAAAAAGAACCTCAAGAGTTTACTTTCGAACTAAGGATACTTCAGTAATGTGCCTTGTGTTTGAACTTTTCTATGATATCTGAATTTGAATTTTCTACTTTTTACCTTTAAAATTTTTTTTTTTAATTCCAGGATCAGTAAACACTTTTTTTCTCTATAGTTATTAAATTTAAACACAATGCTACAGTCCTTCATTGTAGGACATGGATGGAACTGCTGACAAGCCCCCAGGATTTGGGGTGTGCACAGCCACAGAGCATAGTGCAGCAGGCCACTTTGAGTCATGCAACAATCCACTGCGATGTCTTCGTGGTGACACAGCAACAATTGCTGTCAACAGTGGTCGTTCACAGCCCTGTGGTCTGGCGGGCTTCCCCCAGACAACACGGAGCAGCTCCTGAATTCACTTGTGCAGATCACTTCCTAGAAAGCTTTCCTTGTCTTCTGATACTGAATACATTGCAGTAGGGCCAACGTGATGTAGACAAGTTTGACAGCTGGGGAGTTACGGGGGAAAAAACCAGAATCGATGCTGCCTATTAAAGGCGGTGATTGATGTCTCACTGGAATTAGCATTTTGCTAAACTGAACCAACATTTATTTGGGGCCTATTATAGGTTGGGCTCAGGGATGGGAGAGGATATGGGGAAGTGAAGAAGTCTTATCTAAGTACAGCCCATGTTTGAGAAGGAAAAAGTTGGGCCCTCATTCACAAAATTGGAGGCGTTCTGGTGGACTTCCTGACATCACGCAATTTAGTTCCGTGGGTCAGGCTTGCTATGGCAGAATTCCCAGGCGTAGCTCAGGCTTTTTTGTACAGATAAATCACCACAATGTGCCTCCTGTGTGCCTGTAAAATCCTCTTTTGCGAATAGCCAGGCCAGCTTGATCCTGCCACCGAATTTCTGTAACTGAAGACTATTTAGAGACCTGGAGTTTATCTCTCAGCCTTCAGACCTGACTTCAAGTTGAATTGTGATCATTCAGCTTGGGGACATGCCTGAGAATCAGAGATGTGGAACCCGTCTCCCTTCCCTTCCACTTTAGGCCCAATTCAGGCCTTTGGGATGATCAGTGTGAGAGGACCAGAGTTCACCCTCCTGTCCCTGCCTCTGGCCTATTTTTGTTCTTATCTTCCAAAGTTAAGATTGGCCTCAGGAGCTGCAAAGTAGCATGTGGTTTTACTATACAGAATTCTGAGAATAAAATATTTCTTGATAATCATTCGTCACTCTCCGGTCCCCCAAATAGTAGGAGAGCCATCAAGGAGTTTTATTATTGATACTTTAGTTGGAGGCCTAATCCTGAGTTGCCAACAACTAGGTCATGGATAAACATGAAATCAAATTTTTGTATATACTCATATGACTGAGTTTGCCCTTAGAGTAATTATTAGGCAAATTTTGCCTTCCTTATAATTGTAGAATTGACCAAGATCCTTCTTTTCATCTGTGAATGACTCAGAACTTGGTGCTGTCCCATTTCTGTCTCAGCCCCTGATTCTTCTACAGTAACAGTTAAGGTAAAACAAAACCAACAACAAAAACAAATGAATTAAAAATAAAAACCCTGAAACATGAAGTTAATCCTTCAGAGAATCTGTAGTTGACAAGCAAAGCACAGGGAAGGATATTGGAAACTGGAGTAGTTAAGGGGAGCCTAGAGGACCTCTGGCCAACCTGTGGACCTATGGGTAGCTCCCTTTGCACCCAAATGTTTGCTCTTTCCTCTTGCCTAAAACTGGTGAGCACATTTTTTTTCTACTTTATTATACTACCTGAAATTCCTTCCATTTATTTGAGATAAAATCTGGTGTTTTTACAATGAAGATACATCTGTGGAGATTAAGGGACCACTAAACCATTCAAGCAGTGAAGTGTAGTGTCTTTTTATCTATTAGTCTCTTTGGAATTTTTGAGATCTGCCCCTGGGGGGAGTAGGGGGCTGGAATGTGGAGCCTGTGGCTGTCTTGGCTCAGGAGGGTGGTGCCTGGTAGAGGAGGACAGCACACTTGATCTGTTTTGAAATTTTGCCTGGGACTCCAACAAGGTGAGAGATACCCTATTCTTCCTTCTATTTCTGGTTGCAATTCTTGACATTCAAACTTTCCTTTATTATTTTGGGGTGGGGAGAGGTTAGTATTGGCAAATTACTCCTATTCTTGTCTGTGATTCAGGATGTGTGTGTGAATGTGTATGTGTGTGTGCGTGTAAGAGAGAGAGACAGAATATGAGGATATAGAGTAAGTAAATGGTTTTGTTTTTCTTGTAAATTTGCAATAAGAGAAGATAGTTGCCATCCCACACTCCTTTCTGTCCGAGTCTTCTGAAACACCCTGTATTGTTCACTCTCTTTATATGGTAGAACTTGTTTCAGTGTTTCAAGGGGCTTGTTCCATGGTTTATTTATTGTGGTGGTTGCTTACACAAAGGACAGATATGAGAGGCTCTGCCCAACAGCCTTTGTAATCTTCAATTAGCTGTAGGACCTTCTCACGTGGTACAACCAGATATGCTGTGGGCCCCAGGGAAGGGAGTGAGCCCTGTGACTGCCTTCCTTCAAGAAACTGACAGGCTTCAGGAGCCCTTTGGAGGAGGGGAGGAGAAGGACTGGCCCCCTATCATCTCAGACTGGCTTCTGTCATTCAGGGGGTAGCTCCAAGAATGAGGGTAGACCAAGGTGACAAAAGGGCTAGGGAGGAGAGCTGGAGACCATGCTCATTCACACTTGAGCCTTCCTTTCTATATTTGTCTGTGAGTGACTGAAAGGTAGGACCTGCATTTGGTTCCTCCTCCATGCCTAGCTAGCAGCACAGTGCCTGACACCTGGTAGGCAGTCAGAAGGTGAATTCACTTACAAGCAACACAGGTCACCCATTGGACATAGCAAATGGTAAAAGATTACTTATTGAAAGGCCAAGCCCTTAGATTTCTGTGGGTGTGGATTTTGGAGTGTGTTTTCAGCTTCTGGGAAATCAACATGCTTGGTATTTAGACTTGGATAACCCGAACTGCTGGACTCTTGCCTTGCTGTGCTTCTTGGGGCTTATTACTTATTCTAATATAGTTTCAGTTTCTTCACTTGTTAAATGAGAATAACCCTTCACAGGGTAAATGTGAAGAGAAAATAAAAGTATGTATGTTAGACTACATGGTGAGTTAGGAGGTGCAGTGCGAAGGAGAGGCTTATTTTGTGTGCCAGCTTTGGTGAAAGGCAGTTGAATCCAGTCATTTAGACCCTGCTGCAGGACGTCTTTCATCTTTCATTGTTGAGGTTAAGCATCCAGAGCATTAGAGGATACTTGTTTCCCAGGTCACTTTCACAGTCATTGTTGTGATATTTCCTGAAGAGTGTAACTGTTCTTTAAAATGAAGGGAAGGGGAAAAAACCTTTTCTTTATTAAAGGAGTTGGATTAATAGAGTTAGGAATAAAACAGCAGCCTACAATTTACTTGGTAATTCAGAGAAGGGTATCATGTATTTTGGAATTTAGCTAAGAGTGCTTCTGTCCAGAAGTTTCCTGAGATGTGGATCACAGAGGAAAGATAACTGAGGGGCATCCAAGAAATGCTCAGAACAATCACACAATTGTTTTAGTATTAGTTTGTAATGAATTTATCCTGTGTGAGAAAAACTGTTTTATATGTTGGTATTTGGCAGATTGCTCAGAGAGAGCAGCGCTGTCTGATAGGAATGTAACACAAGCTACATGCGTAATTTTAAATTTTCTAGTAGCTATGCTAAAAAAAAGTTAAACAGGTGAAGTTAATAATTTCAATAATATTTTGTTTAACTCAATACATTCAAAATATTATTTCTACATGCAGTTAATTTAAAAAAATTATTCATGATGTTTATTTTAATTTTTTTTTTTTTTGGTATTAAGTTAACTGAGTGTGTATTTTACACTTACAGCACATCCCGGTTTGAGACTAGCCACATTTCAAGTGCTCATTTGCCACATGTGATTGGTGACTACTGCTTCAGACAGGCAGTTTTTAGAGTATGAAGTAGGGTGCCTTTTAACTCTTTCACCTTTTTGCTAGGAGGCATGTTGAACACTTTAAGCCATTATCATTTGCATAATAAGTGATTGTTAGTATCATTAGGCCATTCAGTGCTTAAGCCATTCGAGATTATTAGTATCATTTTTATTCTGAAGAAATTATTTTCTTAGTATCATGAACATTGATTATAGACTACGAAAAAATTTTTTTTTTCTTTTGTGAAATGGTTAATACTGATTTTGAAAAAAAGAAAAACAAATAGGTTCCATTGTCTGAGAGCTGTCTGACAACGTAAGTATACTACATTGTTGAATCCTCACAAGAATTCCATGATGTAGATATTATTATTTACATTTTAGCTAGGAACAATTTGAACTCAGAGAGGTCAGATAAATTACCTAAGGTCACTCACACAGGTAAGGAGTGACAGTGCCAGGATTTGCTCCAACTGTTGCCTGCCTCCTGACCCCTTGCTATTCATCGCCACATCTAACCTTCTTCCCAGGGGTCTAAGTTCATGTGGCTGTTGTGGTGAAGAGAGGGAAGAACAACAATTAACCGTTTATAATTATATTTACTTCTTCAGGAATAATGTCTTAATGAACATGACAATTTCAGCATCATAACTAATGACCGTTGGAAAAATACATTTTTCTATGCAGCGAGGCTCCCAGGTTTATTTTTCCTTTATGACAAACAAAATTCGTCATTTATACCAATTACCAGAACAACTCCTAATTTTTAGGAAATGGCCGGGGCAGAGTGCCTGCCCTCCTGATTAAACTACCTGCTAACCTCCTGCAATTGTAAAAGGCTTAGCAAGGCTTATGATCAAAAGGTTCAAAGTTCTCTACTTGATCATCTGGAAATGGGTCTGTGCTACAATAAAAGAAAAATAATGCCATAAGCTCAAGATATAAGGCTAGAACAAGAGTTTTTCTCTTTTTTTCTTGACTATTTCTAAATATTGTTTTAAATGCATTTTAGTTTTACATTGCTTTTCTTTTATTGGAACTTATCTTTTAATTCTTCCCATTCTTAATTTATTTTCTGAAGTGCTTTCCAAATACCCTTCCTATCTTTCCATCCATTCTCACTTTTTTCTTTCTTTTTTCTTCTTTTGCCTGGGAAGAGTGTCGGGACCAAATGGATAAATATATCTTTTTTTTGGTACATATTTCTACTCTTTTATAGTTTGCTTTCCTTAGGGGTTTCCTGTTTTTTTAAAAGGCTTTTTAAACCTATTCCTTAATTTTCTTCTTCCCACACTTGACCTCAATTGTACTATTTTACTATTTTTTATTTCTCTTGTCATTGTCACTTGTAATTGCATCTATTTTTTCTGCCTTCCATGCACCTTTTTTGTTTGCTTTTTTTTTTTTTCTGTTTTGCTTTTCTCTCTCTCTTTTTTTTTATCCTGCCTTCCTCTTCTTTTGTAAAAATTGCATTTTACTATAAAAACCATAATTGTTTAGATTGATCAAATTCTAGTAAGAAGGTGAATTTTTCCAGGGGTTAAATATAACCTGTTGATGACATTCTTCAGTAACTCATATACTTGTGCTTCAGAGCAAATCCTATTATCATATATATTCCTGGCTAATAATTGTTTTATTATATTTTTTAGCATCACCATCACTTTCTATTTTTATATTTTTTAAACATTGTTTTATTTTTATAAATGGCCTCAAAGTTATTTATTTATTTATTTTTAAAGTAGAAAGTAGGTGATGACTGTGTGGGGGGGTGGTGTTTGCTTTTTGATTGTGAGGAGTTATTGCTGTCATGTCAGCTAACAATTGCTTCCTTGCAATCACTGAACTAAAATGTTTAAGAAGTATTTCTGTAATAGTTGCAAAACATAATTTCCTACATGTTATAGATCCCTGTGCTTTCATGCTATATTCCATGTCTAACTGATTGAACTGTTAATATTATTTTTAAAAATTAACATGGTCTTAAGTTTTATCAGTTGATTGTAAACTTGAGAAAGATTTATGGTTCCTAAGTAATGGACACATGATAGCTTATGGAGCAACTGGATTCATTTAAAGGTCTTATCTGTGATTCCCAGATGTGTGACACTCTGATATTGACATTAGGAACCACAGATGAATTTTCAGCATTGAAACTTATGTACACACAGGTATTAGCTTATGGCACCGCTGACTGCATGGCCCGGTGTGTGCATAAGCTTCAATCATTAAAAGTAGAAACCAGCCTGCTTCCTTGGACAAAGATCGTATACGAGTACGTAGGAGTTAGAGTCTAATGGGGGCTATTCCCTGCTGGTAAGGACTTTCATGAATGCATCCTATAAAAATGCTGTTATGCTTGTTTAGGAAGATTTTATAATGCCTTCAACTAAATTGAGGGCAGGAGCCATATCAGACTTGTTCTCACTTGTATCCCTGGAGCCATGGGTGATACCTGGTACATAGTAGGTAGTTCAATGAATAAATGCAGGATAAATGAATGATGGCAGAGATAATGAAATGGTCACAATAAAAGAAAATATATTTTGTAAGGCATCATGTGGCCAGGCTAAATCCTCTTCATTATCCGAAAAGTCAGTCTGCTTCACCCTTGCCTCATATTTTCCATAAATCTATGCCATGGATAGTATATTTGCTGTAGACAATAATATTGCTTTGTTGTTCTCAAGAGTAAAACATTGAGTCAATAGCTGTCCCAGGTATGGTATGGTGTGACTTGTTAGACTGTTGTGCAGTCTTAATAATAATTACTATGATCTTTAATGATAACAATTCTTAATGAGTATTATTACTGTTAATAGTGATTATATTTAATAATTACACCCAATACTTATTATATTTAATAATAATAATTAGCACATGGGAACCAGTTGCACCATTGTATTATCTTTAGAACAAAAACCTAAATCTGTGACCCAGTAGTTTGCAGAGTATCCGCTCCCACCTTCTGCTTTCAAGATCAGAGTGAGTCAGGAGGCTTCTTAGGGTTGGGGTGACAGGGAGGGTCTTCTGGAAAAACTCCTATGCATTCCATGTGTCAGGGTCCAAAGTCCCATGTAGTCATTTTACACAGAGGTTTTATTTCTATTGTAAAGTGACTTCACCATGACTATCTGACCCTTCGCCTCCCCCATCTCTCTGCGTGCTCACCCATCCTTTATAACTTTTGATTTTTCTTGCACAAAGAAAAGAACCAGAGCAGACCTTTATTCTATAACATACTAATTTGTGTGAGTCCATGTTTATTACTCATATGCTGGTAAAACTTTGATCTTCTTCTCCCTTGGCTATGTTTAGATTTAAATGCTTGTATGATTATTTGAAAATAAAAAACAGCTTAAAAATCTTTGGTGAATTAAACATTTTTTAGCTTTTCACACTTTGATACAAAGCAGAGAAATATTTCAGTGACAACAGATTTCAACAGATTTTCAACTAGACTAATTTGCTTTATTCTTTAGGATAGTTCACTTCTTTTCTCTGAAAACACAAGAAAAGATAACTGCCTTTCTAATGGTAACTGGTATAAAGAAATAATTTTAAGGAGACAAAGTTTTGTATTTGGATGTATATTTTGACCTAAGTTAAGCGTCAGTAAAGACTTTCATGATCAGGTTATTTTCAGGCTAGTTGATGACTTATTTACCAGGATTTAAAAAAATATATATACAAGAGGGACTTCTTTTAAATTCCTGTTGACTTACTTGTACATATTCACACAATGACTTAGGCCCTGAAATCAAACATGCCTCCCTACTAAGTAAATTACAACTGGAGGCTTTGAAATACATTTCTAGACAAAAGCAGATCTGATCTGAAAATACTAGTGCTGATTAACAGTTAATGATGAAACTGTAGACATTAAAGATTCCAGGGTCTGTAAGGTCACCTTAATCTCACCTATGTGCCGGGACATCTCAGATTGATGCATTCCACCTTCTAATGACAAGAATCTGAGGACTTCTGCCACTGCCCCAGACAATTCTGTTGCAGTCTGATAGTAATAATAGAAGGGAAAATGCCCACAGCCCATACAACTAAGAGGCTTGTTTAAACTGCTGTTGATCACAGATGAATGGCATTTATAACTGTCTCTTCCCTTCTCATTGTAGTGACTGCGATTTGCTTTGTAATGTTTGTGTTTTGCTCTTGGATTTTGTCCCTCCAGGTTTGATGATTCCTGTCTTTTGTGTGGTGGAGCAGTTGGACGGCTCTCTTGAATATGACAACAGAGAAGAACACGCTGAGTTTGTTCTGGTGCGAAAAGATGTGCTTTTTAGCCAGCTGGTGGAGACCGCGCTCCTGGCCCTGGGGTATTCCCACAGCTCCGCAGCTCAGGCCCAAGGTATTAATGTATCTCCCTTCTCCTCCTGAGCCTCCTGTGTGTCATGATTTGAGGAAGAATATTTTCCCTGAAATAGTTCTCCAGACAAGGGTTGAAGGAGAATTGTCAGATTTAGCATCTTCCCAAACAGTGAGCAGCAGAATTATTTCTTGTAGAGCGTCTTGCTCTCTTGTTGTTTGGGGAATCATTTGACTAGTACCTTTAGAGACACCGAAATTAGCTTGTATTTCAAAGTGATCATCGTAGGTTTTTACATTTATAACTGTTATTTCTTCTAAGTCAGCAAATTGGTATTCCCAGGGCCAATGCTGAGATGTGACTCCTAACTTATCCAAACTTTAATACATGATTTATAAGCTTTTGTTTTCTAAATTTATTTATTGCTTTGGGCTTATGGCTTCCAAACTTTATGATCAGCTTTAAATTAAACAGAAAGAAGTGGACACATCTTACCCTTTTATATCTTTGAAAACTGTTCTATAGTTTTGATGTGGTTCATTTATTTAAGAAAAAAATCTGTCTTTGTGATCAATTCCATTTACCTATTTAATTAAATATTAAAATTGCCTCATTATTTCAGCATGTATTGTAAAATGCTGGGAAGCCCATTGTGAGCACCTGATGTTTCATTCTGAAGCATAACACATTGTTCTTTCATGCCAAAGAATGGACAAAACAAATAACAAAAATACCTCCTATAGAGAGTGATGTTAAAACACCAAGGTCAAGGATTCAGATCCCCTTACTGGCCAGCGTCCAAAAAATAAAAGTAAAATAAATATCCCTCAAACCTTGAATAATTAAAAAATTGACCCAATGGAATTATTATCCTTGTTTTTCAGCTGAAGTTATTGAATTGTATAGTTTATGATTATGGTTATGGTTATAATTTAAGGAGAGAAGTATGTAATTTCCAGGTTTTGTTTTATATATTAATTTCCTATATTACTTTTTTTACTTAGTGTTTGCATATATGCCAAGGACTTTTGCTATTTTTTAATGAGTTCCTCTTCATATCATTCCTAAGAACTATTAGTAAGAGCCTCATTTATTCTTATAAGCAAATTATGAGATCTTAAGCATTTATAGAAAGCTACAAATATGATGACCAAGGACATAGGATTTAAATTCCCAAGTTCTTGAGTCTGATTCTGTAAGTAGATCATTGCTTTTTAAAAAATATTTTAAGAATTTAAACGATGACTTAATTCTACTAAGAAGCAAACCAAGGGTCAAGTATTACCCCAGGGCAGGTAGTACCTTATGGATTATTGTGAGTCCAAGTGCAGTCTGAATCCTAGTGCTTGACCAGTTTGGGTACAGTGACATAGCTGAATCAGAGTCCAGTGCTTTCAAAGTGGCGTGGTAAAGGATTCATTTCCTTTGTCTGATGACTTTACTTCTTGTTTGAGGGATTCAGGATTTGATCCCGGGCAAATTGCATGCCAGGCACCGTTGCTTTTATTTCATGCTATGTGCCTAAATGAAATAAAAGAATCCCCTCCCTTCTCCCCATAAACTTTTCATGCCATTTTAGGGATATTTTTCTCTGAATGTAAAGGTCATTGTATCCCACTGTTTGCATCCTGGTGTGCCAGCTTCCTGTTTGACAGGGCTATCCATCTCAGTTAGCACGGCTGCTCAACGCGTCGTGATCTCACATGTGGAACACGGAGCACTAAGTGGCCAAGATTTGATTCTTGGCACATGCTGAAGGAAGGGGCTCTCAGGAAATTTGCACTAGGGAGCCACACCGTTCCTTTCAGTGATGTGGACTGAGAGTTCTACTCACCAAGGTGTAATATATACTAGCAATAAATACCATCTACAGTGGAGAGTTAAACAGTTCCCCTGAATAAAGTCAAAAGCGATTATTTGATTCCTCAAAGTTTTTGAAAATTAAGGTTAAAAAATACTAATATTACACTTTTTAAAGTTGAATCAACATTCTGAAGGTGCTCTAGATCACAGGTATACTTTATTTTGTATGTAAGCAAAGGTTTTATCACTGGGTCCTTTACTGTAATCTCACAGAAGAAAAAAAAATCACAGTTTATTTTGTTTTAAATTAGGCTGCTGATCTGTTTTGGGTAAATGGAAAAACAGAATTGTTTATTTTGAAATGAATGTATTAGGTCCTTGTCATTCAGATCATTAAAAGTATGCAGTTTGCTGTATGTTTATGATAGACCAAACGGCATGCATAATAAGGCAGGTCCTTCATGTGCCGGACAAACAGGAAAGAGAAAGGTAGAAGATGAGGTAGAACAAAATATGACTTTTTGATGATTAAATGCATGAAGTTTTATGTGTGTAGTTTTCTTTCTTATTTGGTTTTGGTTTTGTTTCTTTGTTTAGTGTTTATGTAATTCCCCCAATATAGGGGCATCACTGGGGGACCTCCTGACAAATTCATTTGCAGCAGAGAAACTGTGTGTTCTTGAATCTGTCCTTCCTATGCTGGAAAAGATGAGCAGGACTAAACTGCAAGGATAGCAGGTTGCTTGAGCCTATTTTAAAAAATTGAGGTTCTGGAAACACGATTTTTCATTTTGACGTGACCAGAAAAGAGTTTCAGTAACTGAATTGCAAGAGTATTTCAGATTGCCTGTAAAAGAGAAAATACATTAGCAATGTCATTATTTTGAAATGGTGCTCAAGTCTCAATGGACCTGTGCTCTTATAAGCATGGGTTAGTAGATTTCTTTTTCTGAGAGGGTATTCCTTCCAGGTGAGGTGAAGAAATTTTATTAAGAATATTTGCTTCTAAAGGATAATAGAAATCTAAAAATAAAAGGAAGTTTAGGAATTCCTCTCCACCCCCCTTATTAGCAGTAACCTTTATTTGAAGGCCAGATATTAGGACCCAAGAGAGAAGAAGGGCACAAAATGCTGTCATAAATCATGGGAACTGTGTTTCTAGTTGACCCATACTCTCCATTTCCCAATACACACACCACTAACTCTGATTTTCAAGGATATGAGATACAGTATTCATCAGACCTGCTGTTTTGCATATGCAAGAAGCCAAAAGCTGGCAGGCTTTTTGTTTTTCCCAGAATAGGTAGACTAGGGTCTAATGAATGGCAGGAACTTTTTAACACTGTACAATGGACTGTGAGTCCATGTCTGTGCATCAAAAGTCTTAGAGTCTTTTGGAAAAGGGTTGTTAACCCAGGGTACTACTGCTATTTGGGAAGCATCAGATATCCCCCCTCCCACCCTGCACTGAAACTCACCACTCCCTTTCTTCTTTCTTCTTTCCTTTTCATCCTTTCAATTCTGCCCCATAAGCCTTTTGATATTAGCCTTGGGTCTCTCCACACTGTCCAGAGAGTTCTTTAGCTCACTGATTAAGTAGCTATTCATACTTGCCAACTTGAATGGTAGACTTTGGGAGGCAGCTATGATGGCAAAGAGATGCCTCACTGTGCGTATTTGATGTAATTCATAAGTAGACATTTGATCTCTCCCCTGCTTTCTGTAAATTTTTAAATGTTTTAAAATTTATTTTTGACCAGAGAATTTTATTTAAAGATGAACATGCTGAGCAATAAATAAGCAAAAATTTCTTTTCTAACTGGGTGTTTTGGGAGTTGAAATTATGGATTCAAGAAGGAGGTACATGAAGCATCATTATTTCTTATTTGTGTTGAAGTATTACTTTTATACAGTCATCTTAAATGGTATTTTTAAAAAGTGGCACGGAAAAATATATTTAATAAATGTTGCACGAATCAAGCAGGGTGGCAAATACCTTCTCACTTATATAAAATTCCACATTATATGCATACAAGAAAAACAAAGGAAATATATTAACACGTCAATAGGGTGGGTGGTGGGATTATGTGGGATTTTCTTCTTTTTCTAATTAGGAAAAAATATGTTAAGTATGAGATTCTACTTCCTCTGTGAATTCGTCACTGAATAAGTGGGACGTTGTTGTCTACCTTATTTCCCAGTCTTTGATAAGCAGTTCACTTTGTGCCTAATTTATCCGTAAGTGTGAAAATTTATACATGATACAGATGCATTTCTGTTGTTTTTTTGGTGAAAGATTAAACAAAAGAAATAATAAGTCATTAACGTGCTTCTGTGATGTATAAACCAAGGGATTTCTTAGAATTTTAATAGTGCTAGGTAACAATGTTGGGCACTATTCTAAGAGATTTACATGCATTGACTCATTTAATTTTCACAACAGCCATTTGAAGTGTATTATTGTATGTTTCCCATTTCAGAGAAGAGGGAACTGAGACAAAGAAAGAGAGGGAACAACTATCCCAGGGGCACAGGCCGGTGGTTGGGCAAGCTGAGGTCTGAAGCCCATTGATCGACCTCCAGAGTCAGGGTCCTTTATCACACAGGCTGTCCTGTGATGGACCTGATAGCTGGCAGTTTAGAGTTGGGGTAGGAACGAATTCTTACTTAATATTTGCTCTTTACTTTTTGACATAAACCCTAAAAGGCAGGACTTTTTGGATGGGGTATGTACTAAATACATGATGATTATATATATCAGATAATGATAATATTATATATATTTCATTTTCATGATGAAATATGTAGAGATACCTTTTCCAGGTAACTGAGACAGACTTCATTAAAAACAAACGAAAAACCAAACCTCACAGAATTGTCATCTATTGAAGCCAAGTTCTAAACCTAAATAAGAGGGCCTATAGTAGGCTGAGTAATTCAAATGTATGGTTCTTATGAGGCCAAAATGAGTCCTGATATAAAACTAAAGCATATTCCTTAGCAATTATGACCTTTAAATTAATTAATTCGGTAGTATTAAATGCCTGCCATGTGTCAGTCACTTCTAGCTTTTGCAGGTAAAGAACTGGAAAGAACCCTGCTTTCATGGAGCTTACATTTTGTGGTTTAATCATGCATGAAAAGTTTAGTGTGTGAAGTTATAAGCTGATTTTGGACCATCTGAGCTCAGAAATATTGAATGCTGAAGTTCAGAGAAAATAAATGCATGTAAAATTTGTTTACAGGATTGGTACTAATTTATAACTAAATGTTCACCTTATTCCTGAAAAGTGCTTAAGAGTTCCTCTTCCTCTTGTCAGCTTTTGGAAGTAGATGACAAGATGGGAAGTATGGGTTAAATTTTCTAGGAAGTCTTTGCTTCGTTTAATTACAGGAAAACTGTTTATTTGCCAGTTCTGTACATTGCTTTCTCCATTTCAGATTAGGCCTATCTTTGGCTTCGGTTTTTATTGGCGAAGCTTCTCTGCTCTCAGAAGGCTGTTTCTTCAGAACACAAGGGTGGCGCTTGTGGTTGACGTTCAATGTTGGAAGAATGAACAAATGAACTTGAAGATATTATTTATTACCCTGGAGAAATATATATGTTTCTAAAAAGTGCCATTTTACTTTTTTAAATAATTAGATTTGAACTTACATACTGGAAAATATTTTGTTCTTTTATAAAGAGTAATACATTGCATAATGTGAGGCCCATAGGAATTCAGTAAATGTTTGTTGAATGAAAACCGTTTTTAAATTTCATTTTTACTAAACTTTATCCATGAAGAATTATTTTTGCTTGCACATCACTGTGAAGTTGGCTCCCATTCATGAATTAGCTGTTTTTATCAGAAGTGAAATATAAGGGCCAGCCCATGGCTCACTTGGCAGAGGGTGGTGCTGATAATACCAAGGCTGCAGGTTCAGATCCCTATATAGGAATGGCTGGTTGGCTCACTTTGGAAAGTGTGGTGATGACAACACCAAGTCAAGGGTTAAGATCCCCTTACCGGTCATCTTAAAAAAAAAAATGAAATATAAATTTGACTCCTTATTGATCATCGATTGCTGTTTCCAGATCATTCTGTGTCAGCATTCCATAGTCTATGATGTTCTGGCTGTGTTCACAGTGATAGGACACTCCAATAATAACTTTTAGAATCATAAGATGTAGTTATTCAAAAGATACTTATAGGTTTGCTGGGATCCAAATTTTTCTGGTCAAAACACAGAAAAAGTATTTTGCCAGTGTTGATCTGGACCTCTTTTCGGTTTGTAGGCAGTGTATGTAGGGGGAATAATTGTAGTTAATAAACTAGAAACAATAATAAAAATAAATAGATAGAATAAAATATAAAACCAAAGTAATAAGGATATTTTTATAAAAAAGGAATGGCTTTATTTAATATTTTGTATGTTATTTATTTATTAATAATTATATGCTTTTCAGCGGACTAGCTCTTTTTTTTTTTTTTTTAAAAAGATGACCGGTAAGGGGATCTTAACCCTTGACTTGGTGTTGTCAGCACCACGCTCAGCCAGTGAGCAAACCGGCCATCCCTATATGGGATCCGATCCCGGGGCCTTGGTGTTATCAGCACCGCACTCTCCCGAGTGAGCCACGGGCTGGCCCTGGACTAGCTCTTTAAATATACTATTAGGAAGATCTTTACATAGAAACTACTTTTAAAGTAAATTTCATCATTAGAAATGAATACCCCTTCAACTTAAAGTGTTCAGTGCTTGAAATGCTCTGTTCTTAAATTAATTCTCTAAAATGTGTTTATATGGAAACATGCAACATATACAAATTTGAGAGACTTGTGTATTAAATACTAATGAACTCCTCATCTAGGATCAGCACTTAGCAATTCATGGCCAGTCCTGTCTCATCTTTGTTCCTACTCACTTCTCATCCCTCCCCCCCAGATTATTTTATAGTGTATCCTAGAGTCACATTTTATCCATAAGTATTTTACTAAAAATCACTAAAAGATAAAGGTTCTTTTGTTTTTATTTTATTTTATTTTTTGGCAGCTGGTTGTTAAGGGGATTCGAACTCAAGACTCTTTTAAAAACATAACTACAGTACCATTGTGCCTCCTAAAAATACTTTAATTCTTTGATATCATGTAAAGGTTCAAATTTCCTAATTATTTTATAATTTTTTGTGTGTGTTGGTTTATTCAAATCAGGAGCCATACAAATCTGTAAATGCACTTGGTTGATGTGTCCCTTAAGTCTTTCTGAATCTATAGGTTTTTTTTTTTTTTTTTTTGTCATTTTTGTGACCGGTAAGGGAATCGCAACCCTTGGCTTGGTGTCGCCCACACCGCGCTCAGCCAGTGAGCACACCGGCCATCCTTCTATAGGATCCGAACCTGCGGTGGGAGCGCCGCTGTGCTCCCAAGCGCTGCACTCTCCCGAGTGCGCCATGGGGCCGGCTCATCCTCTTAGGTTTTTAAAAATTCTTTTCTATAACTTATATTTGCTGCTCTAATTCAGAATTATTTTTGTTTGCTAAACCTAATGAAACCCTGATTCTATAAATTCCTTCAAATACTGTGGTTTCAGATAAATAATTAGTAAGCTTGATCATAACCTTATAAAGGAATTCAGAAATTCACTTTTTTTTTTTTTTTTTTTTTTTTGTGGGAGAATGGTTAAAAAACACATGTTGTCTGGAACGAGAGGGTTTTTAATGCTCTGAAAGTTTGACATTTTTCCTACTGAAAATGTTTAAAATGATCTCTCATCTTGTCTTGCTCCCTCCATTTCTTTCTTTGGCTTCATCTGTCTCTTTTTTTCACTTTTCATTCTTTAATTAAACTCTCATGTTTGGGAGACTTTCAACATTTTTTTTTTAAAGGGCAGTGTTAAAAAAGGTGCATATTTAGAAATTTTAGGCCTTGAAGCAAACTTTTAACAAATAGGCTGCTTTTTTAAAAAGTCTGTGGCTCCTAAAAAGAGAGCTGAAAAAGCTACCCAAAATTGCTGTTAACCATTTCTCGGCTCTCATTAGACCTGGATGGGCCAAAAAGAGCTAGATTGTGGGATGACACACTCTTTAACATACCCCTCATATTCTCCCCTTCTCTGCTACATATATTCATACATACATGTGTGTGCACATATGTATGTTCACATGTACAACAGCAAAAACTGACACACTACATTCTAACTAAATGCCAAGGGAAAAATAATGCTCACGTCATTTCCTTGTCCAATATACAGTTAAGATTTAATATCTAATATAAATGTTTATAGTTTTGTTTTCCTTATATTTGTTTCTGTTGTCATAAATATATTATTTTTAAGCATACAGATATGTAATTATCGCTCATATGAAGGTTAGCTGATGGAAATATTGTCTATCTGTAAGTTTGTAGAGGATGAGGACCCTATCCAACTTGATTTTGGGGATGCCTAGCAGTTGAGTAGGTAGTGTTTGATGAAAATTGTTGAGGGAAAAAGTAAACAAAACAAAACAAAACAAAACCGAAAAAAATCTGTTGAGGGCAGGGAATGAAAAAGTGATCTCACTTCGCCTCTGACCTTGCAATTACTACGTGAAAACTAACTTAAAAAAATCCAGTGGAAATAATTCATTGAAAAATTCTAGATCATTATTTCCTCCACAATGAAGGAAGTGTTTTGCAATGTTCTTAGTTATCCATTTTGTTTGTGGCAATTGGCCATGGTAGCAATTAGCTTTGGTGTATTTTTTAAACTTTTAAAAATCCTCTGGAGTTTAGGTGTTAATGCCCATAACTTGGAGGTACGATCATCCGAGTTCTATGTTTTGGCATTCATGTAAAATGATCCAGGTTAAATAGACTGACCCACATAAATATACAACCTTTATTTAATAATTAAGGTATGTCCCATTAAAAGGTATAGCTTTGAGGGGTTATGAGTGTGAAACCCACAGCCTAAAATTGGTGATACTCTGATATAATATATAGTGTTTAATTTTCTTATTCTGTTGCCTTCTAATGCATAATTGTCTTTTACTAATGTATAGATTTTAATGCAAGTATAGTTTGCTGAAGACCTAGGTCTGTTTGTGCTTCAAGAAGATGCAGTACAGATTCCATTCAAGAAACTCATTTGGAAAAAGCACATTCATTAAACACTTACAAATGCTTCAGTAGTGCTGTTACCTTTTAGATAGATCCTTTACATTTAAAGCTCTCCATTGATACAACTCTCAGTCTTGATGTTATACCATCATATTCTAACCGTAAATAAAGTTTATTTTGATGTTCGTGATGGATAGTAAAAATGTCTTGACCATAGAGCATTTTGTAATATTAAAATGCTGTTTAAAAACTCTCAGCTTCCTATTTTATCATTATAACTTAAATTATAATCTTATAATTTTAGTTAATTCTTTGCAAAGTTATGAAATTTCAGAATCTTAGGTCTTTCATTTCATATTTTAGTTTATATTTTACATGTATACTTTGTCCAGATTTTCTCAGATACAGTGTTCTTATTTTTTTGTTCTTACGGGATCCCAAATCCATAATAGTTTATTCATCTGCACAGTGTCAGTAAGTGGGCAATTTACTTATTACATATTGTGATAACTTGGCACGTGAGTGGGACCCTGAGCTGTTAAAGGACCGTCTTCTTTCTGCAGTGTTACAGAGGAAAAGCTCAGTGGTGGTCGTGGGAGGCAGGGGAGAAAAGTGAGCGTTCAACTGACTGACTGGTCACACAGGGGCACCTTAGTTTGGTTTCCTGGGTGCCAGATAGATTTCACATGACTGTGATGAACATTTAAAACCCAGTGCTTTGAAATACAATGTTTTTTGAAGGCAGCTTTGAGAGCTCTAAAGAGTCTTAAGTCAGGGCTGTAGAGAACATGACATTTGTTTGCTCAAAAGCAGTAATTGGCAAATTATTTGTGTGTCAATGAGCACAAAGGTTTTCCTCTTATCTGTCTGTCTCTTTTTGGTTTGAAGAAATATCACTCAGGACAGAACAGCAAATCTGCGCTGCGATTTTACAAACTTGTTACTTAGGTTGAAAAAGATTGCTGCAGGCTACATGCAAATCAGACATGTAGCACCCCAGGTGTCCCCCTCAGCTTCCAGTTTGTGTTCGCTGGGCAGAGAGATACTTCCTACATATTCTTTCTGTCAGTTTTATAAATCAAAGAATCAGATGCTGGAAAGCTCATAGCACATTTCAAATCTCTGCCCTCAATGATTTGGCTGCACAAGCCTAATAATCTCTTAGATAAAAACCTGCCATCATGGGAGCAGAGTTAAGAGGGCAGTCTGTTTTTGATAGAAAACTCTGATCTGTTTTATCAACTTCACAAGTTGGTTCTCGAGAATATGTGCTCTAGAGCCAGGATGATAACAATTCTAAACATCTTATTTTATTGAATACCATAATTCCTTAAGGGAGTGGGGAGATTTATTTTGGAGGGGGCCTGTTTTAGATAATCTGCAGTGGAAGATACATCAGAGTTATTTGGAAAGAAAGAAAGCACTTTATTAAGATCTTCATTCTTTTGAGCACTATTGAAGATGGATGAGTTTTACTATTCCCATTTTGTGGACAGAAAAATAAATTTTTAAAGATCACATCTTGATTCTCTGGTTCTCTAGCATAATATCATTTAATTAATTCACATAACAAATATTTATTGAGTGCCTTTTATGTGCCAGACGTTGTTCTAGGTGTTGGGGACATAGTAAAGAAACAAATTTATAATGCCCCTGCCCTCGAGATACTTACATTCTTGTATGCAGGGAAGATAGAAAATAAACAACTCACTATATAGCAAAATGTTAGGTAGGACCTGATATTATATCATGCTTATGTTGACCCTACTCTTTCCATCTTGTCTAGAACTAGAGTTTTAGCAAATTTAGACTTCTGGAAAATAGCTGCTTAAGCAGAACAAAATTGAAGGTTTTGAATGGGTTTTGAGGGTTAAAAATAAAATGATGTACCCACTTAACAGTTAAGTATCCATTTTCTGAAAAATTTACCTATGTGCACTAACTCATGTTTGGAATAGGATACATGTAGTATTGTTAGAATTAACTTATATTAAGCTATGGTTTAGTTTTTGTGAAGGAAACTGAAACTTTTACATAATAGACATGTTATGAATATATTTAATACAATTAGTTAATATTTATTGACTACTTCTTATGTACCAGGCACTGTTCTACGTGCTTAACACACATTGACTCATTCAATCCTTATAATAACCCTACTAAGTACATACTATTATCTATATTTTAGCAGTGAGAAAAAAAGCTCACAGAGGTAAATAGCTTGATTGGCACCAAAAACTGGCAGCAGAGAATGTGTACTTAACTAATATCCCCTTCAGTGGCATTATATTTCTAGTTTGTCACTTGAATCTAGGATTCAAACTAATAGTAACCATACTTTACAGATATAAACCAAGATTGACATTTTAGAATTAGTAACTGAATGAGCTTATATATTTTTTAATTGAATAGATAACTTGTTTTGAGTTTAAATAACAGAATTGAACTTGCTATGTGGGATGGCATTTTCTAAGGACCTATTTTATTAGACCCCATTTTCATATATCTAAGCTGCTTATAAGCTTATAAAGTTTTCTATAGTTTTCTAATAATAATGTAATGTTTGTTATTTATAGAAGAAAAAAAAAAGAAGTAGGAAGAATACAAAAATCCCCCATGGACCAACCACCTAGAGATAAATGTAGGATTATTTCCATTTGGTTATAGTTCTATGCATACTTTTACATAATTGAGATCATATGTTTGTAGTATTTTCACCTGTGGTTTTCACTTAACATTATAATATGTAATTTCCACATTCTTTATTATTCCTAATACTAAATAACAGTGAAGCTGTTGGTTTTGAAATAAAACGTTAAACATTTCTTTTGATTATCTGCAAGGATTTAGAAGTGTCAGTAAATTAGGAAGTGTTAGGGGCAGATACTATGCCCAGGACATGCGAGGCAATAAGAGTGATTTACTCTAGCATTTATGGGCAAATATAGTTATCCTTTGGAAATAAATTTCTTTTCATTTGGTTCATTGCAGGTGAAAGGCCAATTATTAAAATAAAATGTCGTTGGCATTGAAGAGCTTTCTTTCTTACTTCTGCCTCATGGTGAAGAGTTAAGTTTTTTAATGTGGAAGAAGGGTAAAAAAGACATTGTGTCATTCAGGAAACTTTAGTTAATTGATTTCATGTTTTGTTTTTTGTAATAGTCTTGTTCTTACCCACATTTTGGCCTTTTTCCTTTTTAAAAAACGCATACACAGTATTGTGTGGGTTAGTTACTGAGTGCTTACTAGTTTCACAATAACAGTCCTGTGTTAAGATGTCCCTTGGCCCAGGAATTAATAACTGATGACAATTTGTCTATTTCTTAGCCTTTGGATTTTGCTATATATGCGGTAGGATGGAGATTTTATGGAGTCATTGGCAGAAACTCTTCAGGAAGGTTTTTCCTATGTTTGGATTGATTGAGGACAGCCCACTATTGGAGTTACGGAATTTGTCAAACAAATCATGACAGCTTCCATGCTTGCGGGAGCAAACAAATCCTTTTTGTAGTTGTTTCTATCAAACCTCAGGTACTTCTGGGCATGGAAAAAGGATGAGCATCTCTCTGTCTTCCTTCTGCATTTTATAGTTCTAAGGTTGACCCAGCTTCTTTTCACAGTCTTCCCTGTAGCTTAGCAGGTATGAGATGGGCCTGATTAGAATTTAGATGCATTTGGCCACCTACACTGAACGTTTTTCTAACAGTGTTATTGGTTCCGTTTTGACCATCTCCCTTCTGTGTGCTTTTCTGGAGTCATTCAGCTCACACTGAGGTCTGTTCTCAGAGGTAGAGATCATTCTCTTTCCCTGTGAGTATGTTGGTGGCCCCTGGATAGAGAGAGGTATTTGCTATCAATAAATAGGTGGGTTTTCAGCATTTATACTCTTTATTTTTAAAATGTATTCATGTAACCAAAAATATCAATTTATATGAAAGAAGAGTTTTATTTATGAAACCAGTGTTTTATCATAAGTATACAAATCAGAGATATCTATGTAACATACTAAGTTATAATTTGCTACTATGTTACTTTTTACTTGTAACCCCCATCAGATATTAAAAAGCACCCATCTGCAGTTGAAACTAATGCAATTAAGATCAGCAATTGCTTTTCCTTCTTTCTTAGTAAGGGTGAATTTCCTGTTGTGACCAATGATAAGATTATGAATCTGTCTGAGTCTCTTAGCAGATATTAATTTAACTAGGCAAATTAAAAGGAATAGTCCCAACTCTGTTGTAAATCAGGGGAATTAAAATGCATGTGGGGGTGGCATGTTCTCCCAGGAGACGGAGGTGTCACTTAGTACTTAATAAGGGGTCCTGGCTGCATTGTCTTGAAGTTCACTAAAATAACCAATTTACCATCCAAACAAGGACCAATCAATAGGGTATTTTTCTCTTATCTCCCATTGGAATACCTTAGAAGTAGCCAGTAAGACATTGTCTTACTAGGTTTTCATGTGTTTGCTATTTAAAAAAAAAAAAAAGTAGTGTAGGTATTGTTGCTGATTATAATGCTAACAAACACAGAGCTTATTGTGTGTCTGGCACTGTTCTGAGTGTGTTGTATATGTTAACTCATTTAATTCCCACAAACCTTGTGTGGCATAGGTATAATTATCTCCATTTTATAGCTGAGAAAACTGAGACACAGAGAAGTTAAATGACTTACCCCAGGGCACACAGCAAGTAGATGGTAGAGCCAGGATCCAAATATTGAAACCCAGGTATTCTCCTTCTTGAGGCAGTGGCTGAACCACTACCTTCGTCTTTTTGGCATGATTAAGGCATTGTTGTGATAGTGGGTTTTTATTAAGAAGATAAATAAAATCCTCTATAAGGCCTGACCTAATATAACTAGACCAATTCATTAAAATGCTAAATATTTCTCCCTCTTTTTCCTTTATTTTTTTTCTTCAGGGGGTAGATTGGCAGGAAGGGAGAGAGAAAGAGAACTTCAAAGACATTACGAATGCATTCTACTTAATCTGAAATATTTTGATGCTTCTGGAAAAGTGAGATGATTTAATTTCATATATAATTGCATGAGGAATTATAAATTATGTTCTCTAAAATACCTATGACACTAAACCACAAAATGAACAGATAAAACTGATTTGCTCTATGACAAATTAAGATATATGGCAGTGTTTTCATTACAAGTGCCATTTGTGTGGATGAAGCAGCTACAATATGACACAAACCGTTCCCAGGCGGCACTGCTTTCGCACAGACATACTAAGGTGATTTATAACTCATGCTAAAAATGTTTAAAACATGTTGTCAAGCAAAGACCAGGTTGAACTTCTAAAGTCATGGAATGTGGGTATTTCTTTCTAATTGCCCTTGATTAGCATAAACTTACTCCTCCGAAGTAAGTTCTTTTATTCTGTGGGAAGAATTGGACATTTTCAGGAATTTTTAGGAAATTGTCTCTCTTTGTGAGTTTAGTAGTTTCCTGGAAGGTATGTGTTGACTTCTTCTGGGGGGTAATTTATTCATAGTAAGAATGAGTAAGAATTCTTCTTTCTTCCCACTGGGCTAAAAACAGAGTGTGTTCTAGGTCTCTGTGGTAGTGGAAGGTGAAAACTCAAAATTTGGATGTTGTGAGTTGAAGCACTTCTCAAAGGACCTGTGTCCCTAAGCTGCCACAGTCATTTGTTTGTCTTGAATTTAAAAAGAGCTTTGAAATGTGTGGAACCAAAATAGTTATGTTTGTAGCACTAGTGATTCTGGGAAAGTGAGGGTGTTGTCTTTTGTGGGAGAGGGTTGATAGGGGTTGATTGCTGGTGGTGCTAGTCATTGCATTGGTTTTTCAGTGTAGTGATGGATTTTTCACTGAACCTGCCAAAGTCACTTTACCCGATCCGCGTTATGGCCCATGACATCGGATTTGTAATGAGTGGGCATGAACAAGAGCAAAGACCAGATCTTTGGGTCAAAAAGTAGAACAGGACTCCATCAAGGGTAGATCTTGGTCTATTTTGCATCAAATTCCAACTTGATGAATTCAGACATACAGAGGGCAATAGTCTGTATTAACTGGGACTTGTATTAGAAGCTTTATTTATTTATTTATTGTAGGTACATTTTCTATTATGTGTAACAAAAAGTTGGCTGAAAGTGCTTATCCAGTTTAAGTGTAAGAATTTATTGAACAAACCAAATCAAACAAATAGTATTGTGCAGAATTGTAAGGATGTAGAAGGAAACCAGGTTAAGATTTGAAAGTAAATGTTACTGATAAAATTTTGTTGTTATACATTAGCTTTTCTAACAAAATTTAATTTCTAATGTAACAGACATAAGTGGTTGAAAGCGAATTGACTTAACTAGTTTCTTTTCCTAAGGAATTGTTAGGAATTGTTCCTGGTGAACAATTGATCACAATGACTTAGCTTATTTAATGGTCAGATCAACTGAGAGCTAACATGGTGTAATGAGCTCAGGTCTCCAATTCTATGTCCTCCACAATCTTGTTCTGATTGAGGACAATGTAGTATAGTGTGGCAGTTAGGTGTTGTGGACTCTAGAGTCTGACTGCTGGGTTATCAATGTTGGTGCTACCACTTTCCAACTGTGTGACTCTCTGCCTCAGTTTCCTCATTTATAGAGTAGGGGTAATAATAATAACTCCTCCCTCTTGGGTTGTTAGGAAGATTAAATGAAATAATCCATGTAGAGTGCTTTACATTGCCCTTGACACAGTTGAAGGGCTGGATAATGTTAGTTGCTATTATGATTGCTATTGCTATTGTACTTTACAATGCAGAAACCAGACATAATGTGTTAATTTCTTTTGTTTTCTCTAGCTTCAATTCGTATAGCCTCTCATTCTGAGAAACTGGATGTGAATTACCTGTATTATTTCCTTAATCTTTTGGATTTTCTTAAGGTATAGAAAGAATAGATCATCTGATATTCATATTTTTAAATTATCAATATTCTATTCCATGGCTCTGCATCAACTTGGAAAAATAGTTGTTTTCTTTTTTGTGGACAAAGTATTCTGTACTACGTTGCCTCTTTCTAATTTTTTTCAAAGCACTAAATATATTTTATATAGGCTAGCAATGTAATGAAATTTTCCTCCAAAATCATCTATTAAAATTGTGTATTTTTAAAAATGAAATAGCCTTAACTAATGGCAAATGAAAATTTAAATATTCACTGATGGCTTTGTAATCAATGAGGTGGGTTTTTTTTTTTAGTACAGTCAAAAATATTTTATGTCTGTTCAATCTTTCTTCTTCTATAGAATTCTGAATTTCAGGTTACCTAAGTACATGTGCAAAATGGCTACAGTGAATTCATCTTATTTAACACAATGTTTCCCACAGCTGTGTTGAAAAAACAAGGCTATTTTCCCTTCCATCCCTCCTGAAATAGTTGCTCATATCTTTTCTCTTCTTCTCAAGTGGTTCCTTGTGGAACTGCTTCAAAGCAAATCCGGGGCTGTGTGGAGCAGAAGGGATGTAAATGATTTCCTCCAGGGGTACATTGTCAGTATGTATTTGTATCCTGCAAAATTTGAATGTAATGAGAACTGAACTTGTCACCTTTGAATCATGACTCCTTTTTATTCTACCTCACAGGAGATAGCTTCACTGCTGAATCCCATTAATTTGGTGCACTTTTACCTGGGCTAAATAATCATGGCTAAAAAGAAAAGAAAAAAAAAAGTGAATGGTAATATGGTGATATTTGTGTGACTAAAGAACCCAACTAGACAAAGACAGTAGGTCATGTTATGTTATATTCAGTTACATTATAGCATAATGCAATTCACTTGTAAATAGGGCAGTTAGAAATGAAAGTGGTGAACTCAAAAGTAGCAGTTTTTATTTAATTTTGATTTATTGACTTCTTTCTCCTCACCTTTCCAGTCTTCTTCCATTCTCACTATTTCTCTCCCTTTTCTTAGTATTTAAACTCTTCCTGTCCCTTCCCACTTTTTTGAGCAATATTTTATTCTAAAAAGAAAAAAAATTACACATGAATTACCTGTGGGAAAACATAGCATTTGAAGACCTCTTTCTTGCCAAGTAGTAGATGTGTGGTCCCATTGTGTCTTGGTGTGTGTTTATTTTAATATTAGAATTGCCAACTAAAAGCTAATAATAATCTAAGAAAAGTATAATTATGAAGGTAAATCTGTATCAAAAATTGCATGGTGTACCTCAAAGTCAAATAAAATTATTAGTGCATATTCTTCCATTTCATAATTATCCATTCATAGATTTGTACATAAAGTAGTGTTTTTAAAATTGTACGTTTGAAAAATTCATTCATTTTCCCATAAAGTATAATCAACTAGATCTTAGACAAAATAACCCATTTTGGCATAATAGAACCACACCTGTATGGAAATAACTGAAAACACACCAAAATAGAAATATAGTATCCCTTCTGCCAAATATTATAATGCGACTTCTACCAAATCCTGATCCCCACTCCCTCCTGGGTTTAGTGGTTCTATTTTTACTTCCCTGAGTACTCACACCTGCCCAAGCCTGTGCATTTGACAGCTACCTCTCTGCCCTGTGGCCTTTTGCAGTGGCAGTGGGGGTAATGGTGATGCTACAAGAGGGCAGCCCTACAGAGAAGGACAGCTGGAAGGGAATAGTGCTGGGGTGGAGGCTACCCTCAGAGGTCTTGGAGAGCAGGATCTCGGAGAGCATCAGTCTAGGAAGGAGAAGGGCTGGACCAGGAGGGGCCCAGTTGCAGGCACCACATGTCTAGCTTCTACTCATAAAGGTTTGATGGCCACAGAAGACCTGTCTGGGGACGTGTTTGAAAGATGATGGGCCACAGGTCACCCAGCAAATACAACCAAAATACAACCTTATTGGTGGAGTGAGGGATTCTTTTGTTAAATCAAACTTCTGCTGAATGAAATATTCATCTTCCCATCAAATTAAATAACTTATTTATAGTATTCTAACGCAATTCAGATATCCATTTGTGTTATCTTAATGTGCGCTCAGTTATTTTTTAACCAGAATGCATTACTGGTAGTAAATGCTTGTTATAGCAATTCCGTTTTTAATCATATTAAACATAGTAGCTAATAAGTTAAAATGACACTATTTAGCACTTTAAATGATTCATATGGCTAATGATTAGCAACTTTTCTCAGAGATTTATAGTAATATTTATGACAGTCTCCATTTCAATTAATTGTGTATAATAGTTACTTTGTTTTAGTTATTTTGAGCAGTTATTTGAGACCATGACAATTGGGCAGATGACCAACTTACAATTATTCTCTTATTTAAGATAACATTTTCCTCTGGGGCTTATAGTCACACATATATAAGGTATGTGTGATAATCCTGTACTGTGAAGGACAGTGTTACTCTCTTTGGGCCCTAAATTTTAATATGTAAATTTTTATAGTTCTCATTTTTATTTCAGTTATTTTGTTTTTAAGATTGCGTTCAAATTACAGTCTCTATTGCACTCATTCTATACATTTTTCCTCCTTTTATTATCATCAACTTTTTGTAATCGGAACTTAATGCTACCTCAGTATTGCTCATGATGTAGCCTTTACTTAATTGGAAGGCTCTGCTCTTTTGCCCTTGTGCCTGGTTCTCTGTCACAGCATGCTGCTTGTTCACTCCTCTCTTGTACGCATGCCAAGGATCGTTCCTGGAGGGACAGGTGTGTGCCAGTGGATCCCATGAGGTCTTGCTGCAATCATTCTGTTTTGTTTGCGATTCTTGGGTAGAGGAGTGACCAGCTATAGGCATTTCTTAAGCAGAAGCCACATGGTGTTTCGAAAGGACAGGCTTTTGAAGATGGGGGCTTTTGACAAGCAGGAGATGCTGCTTCAGGAGTCTTGAGTGAACGTTTTGCCACATGGAGTCGCAGCCTATTATCACTTGTGCTGATGTCAAAACAATACGGCAGTTTGAACTGCAGCTTGGCTTACTCCTGCTGTCACACATGCTCAGTCCTAAGTCATTAGAGTGCTGGTGGGGGCTCTTGCTGGGATCAGTCAGTGTTGCATTAGGAGGGGGAAAGTGTTTATTAATTCAATTTAAGAAGTGATTATTAATCAACTGCTAGGTATCAGGCATTGTGCCTGGGAGAGGGGGGGGGTTCCAATATCAGTATGACAAGTTGCCCGACCTTTAGGTGCCTCTTGCCTAGGAGAGCACACAAATACAGTGGCTGTCGTGAAGGGTGACATAGGATAGAGGTGAACAAAATTACTCTGAGAGTTTGGGAGCGGGAGAAATCTCATCAGGTTGGAGGCATCAGTTTAGACTGATGAGGGAGGTGTTGTGTGAGAGGGGCCTTGACAAGACTATAGGATTTTGATGACCAGAGATGAGGTGAAACAGAGAGTTGGCAGGGAGTTCTGTTGAGCTAGTATGTAGGGTATTTTTGGGAGGTAACAGGACTCAGGATCTATTGTGAAGAACCTTGGATGCCAAGTTGAAGAGTTTATGTTTTATTTAGCGGTTTCCTGCTTGAGCCCACCATTGAAAGATTTTGAGTGAGTGGACTGATATGTTAGGAATATGTCAATACTTATGAAGGTGTTAGCTTAAGTATTTGTTGGTTAAGGTTGCAAGTGACTACATGTAGCAGAAACTCTAAAACAGTTGCTTAACCAAATAGGAGTTTTGTCTGTCTCATGTAGTGACCAATTCAAGCGAACAGAAGATCCGTGCAATGCTGCCAGGGGTCCCTGGCTCTGGTTCTCCTGACTTCTTTTCTTGTGGTTGCAAAATGGCTGCTATATCTCCAAACATACAGTTCAGATTCCAGGCAAGAGGAGGGTGGTGAAAGAAGGGCAAAAGGCTAAATGCCTCTCCTCATGAAGCTCAGCCTTTATTATTCTGGAAAGGACATCCTTCGTCAGGACTTAGTCATGTATCTCAGTATCAGGTCTAGAGAGCCTGGGAAATCAAGTTTTTCACTTGACACAATACTACTAAGAATAAAACCCTGGGATTCCACAGTAAGAAAAAAGGGAAAAGTGAGTATTGGGTAGGTAAGAAGCAGTGTTAGCCACAGCTTGTTTGTGAATGTATCATGGGAAATCAGGGAAGGCAGAGAGCAGAGGGGCAGAAAGCTGGCAATGCCAGCAAGGACTCCTGATTAGATTCAGAGGAAATCATCTCAGGGTTCAGTTTCATTTTAGGTTTGTTTAATGAAAGAATATGAGATAATGAGTTAGGAAAACTAGGTTTTAAATCTGGCATCATTATTAAACATGCATGTATGGAGGGAAGCAACTTCTCTGAACCTCAGTTTTTTTAATCTATAAAATTGGGGACTTCAAATCCTTTAAGCCAAAATCTATGATGCTAAGAAAAGATTGCATATGTGCTTTTGAATACTATTTTCAGATAGACACTGAGTAAGTTACAAAAATAAACGTATAGATTATGAGAAGATATAAATTTTATTAAAAAATGTTTTCTCCTAATTTGAGGAACCAAAGAAGTAGAAAAAATATTTTATGTATTAATTTAAAATGTATTATTTAAAACAATACTGTAATATTCCTTGGCACTGGTGTTTTCTGTTATCGACTCTACTTGCATTTCTTTACTGTAAGAGAAGCAGAAGATAACAGATTCACTTTTGAGCTCCTGCTCTAACAGGATTATTTATAGTGTGACAATTTATTACACAATCTTTTCCTGATAGATAGCTCAGCTACGTTTCCCATGTGTTTTATAGTTCCAGCTGGGGCAACTTGTCCCATACAAAGTGAAGATACACAGTTTTTTTTTTTCTCGTCTGTGACTTGTCCCCATTAGGGGATGTGTTGTCTCTTTGGCTCTATCCCTGGTTTCCTTCTCAACTCACTGAGATACAGGACTAGCTCATGTGTCCACATTGTTTTAATATGAATGGAGGTAAAAAATATATAAAATTTGGGTGGACTTATTACCTACTCAGAGAGAGAAGACAAAGACGCATTGAGCATACAGAGAACAGCACAAAAAGACTAACTAATGAAGTGCTGAAGCAGGTGCTTTAGTCTTCATGTGCTGTCCATGTTAGTGGGGGTTTGCAGCTGTGAGGAACTTCTTCCCTTGCCTAGGGCTGTCCTCTCTCTTTGCTCCCTCAATTGCTGGCTCTCTTACCATTTTGGGGATCTTGCTTCATCATTTGTTCCCAGAGTTCTTATATCTTTTATTTCTCCCACTCCATTGGCTCTTTCTGTTTGGACTTCAGAAGTACTCAGTTAAGACTGCTCCACACTAAAACAGAAATTCTCAATATTTCCCAACTCAGGCCACCACCATATTTTATATCTTCCTTGTTAAATGTTTTCAAAGTATGCACACTTGTCCCTACAATCTAGCTCCCATTTGTCTCAAATAGCTTTCTCACTCGCAGGTCAACAGTGCTTTTCTGTTCACCAACTTTAGGAGCCCACTGTCTGGTCCAGCTCTTCCTTTTCATCCCCTTCCAACCATGTGATTCCTTGCATTTCCTATCTTCCTTCAGAGCTGAATTTCCCATGGTTCCTCAGGCACAACATATTCTTTCCTGAATCTTGAATCCTTATACATTTTCTGAAACGCTTGCTCTTCTCTGGTGTACCTGGAAAACTTAAGATGTAATGACAGTGAAAGTTATAATCCTAGGAGGATCATCCCCTCATCCCACTGTCTATTCAGAAAATATCTTTAGTTGCTTTCTTCTCTGTGCTCCTATTGCGCTTTTCTTTGTAACAGTAGTTAACACAACGGATCATAGTTTATCTGTTCACCTATCTCTTTCTCCCACACGGTCTGTGAGTTATTCTCATGTAGGGACCATGTCCTCTCCATACCTACTTCTAGCCATTCAGTCCATTCTACACTCTGACTACTGCAGTGGTTAAAGTACTGGCTTTGGGGTCAAAATGCAGGAGTTCATGTATTGACTCTACCACTTGCTTGTTTTGTGACATCGGATAAGTCTGTTAACCTCCATGAACTTCAGTTTATCTGTAAATAAAAATAGGCTCTACCCTCCTAATGTTGTGAGGAAAAAATGACATCCAAACAATTTTCTTAGTGTGGTGCTTAGAACATAGTGGGTATTCATATTAAAAGAACATTTGTTGAAAAATATGTTAATAAATAGAACAGTATTCATTTGGTGGTAATACCGTTTCCCTCCTCTTTCACCTCTTGTTTGAATGTAAATATAATCAAGGAAAATTAAAGGGGCTTGTCATGCATAAATGTACTTGGTGAGTGCCTGGATGATACATTCTTCCCTACTCAATAAAGATGTAGTTAAGTTTTAAGTAAGAGTGGGATGACAAAGATGGGAAATGAAAAAAAACTAT
Source organism: Galeopterus variegatus (assembly GCF_000696425.1). Taxonomy (NCBI): domain Eukaryota; kingdom Metazoa; phylum Chordata; class Mammalia; order Dermoptera; family Cynocephalidae; genus Galeopterus; species Galeopterus variegatus. The sequence continues at coordinate 348,174 of NW_007726300.1, read as the reverse complement.
TTATTTTTCTAGACATAAAGAGTGACTTAGAAGGCAGCTTTGTCAGAGATGGCAAAGGAAGCTTTGTTAAAGAATGAAAAGGGAATGTATGTGGCAGAGGAGAGTAAATGGTTCAATGTGATATAAATTTGATACATAGTAATATTGCCCTAATGAGATCTTTATCATAAGAAGAGAGAAACTACCCAAGATTAATAAATGCAATTTATTAGCAATTACTTCTTTAATTAGGAAAAAAGTTTCCAGGCATCTAAGATCACTAATGGAGCTTTAGAAGTAAGAGGCAAAAAGAACTTTTATGGCTTTTCAAAAAACCCTTTATTTTTGTATTTACAAAGGTGAATGTAAATGTTTTACCAGACCATAAGTGTATGTTTTGATCTACTTTTACACTTATTAACTGCTTAGTTATAGTAGGAAAATTCATCATAGGTTTTAACACTTGCTTTTATGATAGCCTTATGATGTCATTCCTGTGTAGTACATTGCATTAAAAAATAGAATGACCACCCTGAGCAGACGGTTAAAATAATGGAGCATTCATTCTTTTTGAATGGCAGCCTAAAATATTCCATGGTAAAGTTACAGTAACATGTGCTAGGAGAGCAACTTTTCAGAGCTGTAATTTCACCTCAAGACTGGAGATTGACTAAGATGATAATTCCCAGCATTCTTTGCCCAATTCTTTGGGGAGAAGCAAAGTTTACAGATGATATTGGAAAATATTGAGTTCTGATAAATGAGGCATTAATACAGCCCTGTTCTAATTGTGAAGTTATCTGCACTGAGGGAGAGATGATCAGTAATATCAGTTTAACTCAAATATTACTTGAGACCAGAATAGTCTGCCTGAGGAACAATGACTTGTTTTACAATGTGGTCACAGAATTCAGCAGGGTTGATCCCAGGTGCCTCAAATACCATTAAACTAATCTCAGAGCCTAGGATTAGGTTTAGGCTGACCAAATGTCCTTTCAGGTCACAGTTCAAGGAGTCTTGGTTAACTTTCTGGGAGCAGGAGCAGGGAGGACAACCTGCTCACGATTTTTTTTTTTTAAGCAAAGGTTTTATTCTATAGTGCTTTAAAAATCCCTCAAATAGTCTTAACTGCTAAATTAACACATACAGCAAAAGCAGTTTGTAATCTCTGTAATAGTCTGTTTACACAGGTTATTAATGACTCTGGCCTATAGAGTATGTACAAACCAAAAGAGAAATCAGTAAAGGTTGGGGGCAGCGATGGAGAGGGGAAGCCATGCTGACAAACTTCCTCCTTCTTTACAAACTCATAATTAAATCCAGACTTAAGAGCAGTATCATTACATTCTGAAGATGAGCTAGAAACTCTTTTGAAGTTAAATTTCTTAACATTACCCCCTACAGTGGAAAGGGCATTCCCACTGTGACCAGTCTTTAAAGACAAAACAATGCTAAACAGTGCATGAACATTCCAAGCCAAAATTCCTCCTTTGTAAAGACAGCATTTGTTGCTGGTGGTATTATGACACCATGTTATAGAAAAATCTTGTCTTGATTTTTAAAGTAAGGTATTGAAACTATAAAGTAGGCAGAGTTGGAGGGCAAAGATTAATTTAGCCATGATAAATGTGTTGATTCACCATCTTGTTCATGGAAAAAGCTATTCCTCAGGGAAGTGGTATTAACTATGTAATGTCTTACAACCAAATATTGCTCTGGAAAATGTCGGAAGTTTACACATGATCTGTATTCAGCTTCCTAACTATTATTTTCTTCAATCCCTGTTTTACATCAATAAATGTACTGTAAATGCCCGCTCCTCCAGTGAAGTGTAGATCACCATTAAAATAATGTAACTTGGGATTGTTAAGGAAATGGTTTTCAGAGTATACTGATACTATTTCCTTTCCTGCAACTTGGATATTTGGAAAGTAAGATCATGCCCTCCCTAAGACTTCTTTTTTTTGTAGGCTAAACAACCACAGGGGTCTATACATATGGACTCTTTTCTGTCCTTTCATGCTCTGTGACTCCCTTGTATCTGCTTTCTCTCTGGTTGTCCATGACCCTCTGAAACTAAGTCATTCCCTCAGGTGTTATCTTGACTTTCCATAAATGCCTTAATTCTTTTTAGCAGATGTTCACGATAAAGTTTCATACAATCGAGTTAACTCAATACCATGGTTTGTTTTGTTTTTTGTTTGCTTTTTTCACAAGGTCAAACATGATATACGTATAATTTAAAAAAATAAATTAATGTCTTTATTCCTGATAAACTTCTTTTTATTTAGTCTAGTCAAGTATTATAGCCCACTGAGATCATTTTGAGTGTAAATTACGTTATCAACTATATTGTCTTTGTGAAGTCTACAAATTTTATAAGGTTCATCATCCATATCATTGGCAAAACATTGAATGGGCCGGGCTAAAGACAGAATGCTGGGTTATAACCCTAAAGACCATCTTTTAGGCTATTAACTTTCAGACTAGCTATTCAACAAGGCACAGACTACCTAACTGCACTATCAGATCCACTAAGTTATCATGAACAACTGTCTCAAAAATTTCTGCTGTGTCTGTAACCCTGGTAAAAGCACCCGATTGTAATTTGGCCTTATACTTGTGGACTGAACTTTTTTACTTTAAAAATTTTGAAATTTGAGTTAAAATTTGACTTGTTCTGGAATTTTTGTTTCTTCATGATTTTTGCTTACTTATTTTTACCATCAGATATCACTTCTACAAATTTTTCAAGTACCCAGGGATGTGAATTCTCTGGGGCAGGAGGCTTATTTACAGCAGTTAGATGTTCTCTTATGGTTTTATTTCCTGTATTAGCTTTCAGGGCTTTCTTATCAATTGTTAAATGGAAATCGGTGAATTGGATAGTTTTGCCTCCAGTTTCTTCATCTTTTTAACATGGCATCATGTCCCACAAGCAGTTGTCTTTTTCTAGATCATCATTTAGTTTCTGACTTGACTTAAAAACTTTGTTAAAGTTAGCAGGTTTCATTATGTCTCAGATCCTTTTGGGCTGTGACTTCTTTTGATAAGATTCTTAGAGATTCCTGCTTGTTTCTCTTTTCCACTTTCCACATTGTTAAAATTTTAGTCTTAAAAATTGAGTCTTAAAAATTTAAGCCCACTGAAGAACTTCCTGAGCAGCCAAACAGAAGGCATTCTAGTGTTCAGATCCTAGCCTAACTCCTTTCTAGGACATATGACCTTAGGGGAGTTAGTTATCTCTACTTTATCAGTAAAATGGGATAAGAAACCTTTCTTACCTTAGGTCTGTTTTAAGGATTAAGTAAGATATTATTGTAATGACCAATAAGTGACATCATACCCAATGAATGTTATTACTATTATTTCTCACGGAAATCTTCTTTTACATATTATGATCATACAAGTAATTCACAGCTTCACAAGTCTTTTAATTTGTCAGCCCCAAAACAACTACATCCATGGAATCACATTTATATTTTCTTTCAGCTTTTTGTTGTCTGTTTTTCTAAACCGTAGAATACATGTCTTTTCTAAGAATGCCATTGTTTAACTATTGTAACCTCTAAGAGAAGTGGGATTTTTTTGTACCTCTGAAACTCCTATGGCTTCATGTCTCTCAAAGTCTTCTGATTAAGGCCAACATAGTTCACCATCGTAAGGGTATTCATTATGTCTTCCGTGGTGAGTACTATAAGCCAGATGACTATGGGACAGCCTAAAGCTCTCAGGATGCTAAGCTTTCAGAAGGCTCTGTGGAAACCTCTTTTCTTCAGGGGGATAGATTCTTAGCTGGCGATGTTGTTTCCCAGGATTTTCTCACAAAAGACTGCACATTGTGAAAAGTAAGCATATTATTAGCATATAGGGCGCAGAATTTAATGGACTTAGGGAAAAATAGATTAGAATCGTGGAAACATAATCATGAAACTACAGGATTTCATTGTGTTTACATTTTAACTTCCTACCTTGTTCCATGTGTTAATTGTAGGACTCTGCCTGTTTTTTATCTGCAATATGCAGAGAATAATAATTGTATTTACCTTGGGCCATGCAATATTCATATAATTGAGCATTTCTCAATTTTTGAAAATTTCTAAATAAGAATGGATTTGAGAGGTTTTTTTTTTTTTTTTTTTCTTCCTTTTTAAGAATATATATATAGAGGGAAAGCCAGAAATAAGCATGTGGAGTTTGATTTCTTTACCATGAATAGTTGTACTAAAATATTTCTAGGACATGTTCTAAGTTTGCAGTTACATGTGTGAAGGTTCAGAGAACACTTTTGAGGAAACTGCTTTCCTTTTCCCTAAAAGGAAAGTGGAGTACACCTCACCCCTCCCACCCCTGAAAAAGTACAGCTCCCTTTTCCCCACCCTTTATTTGCATTTTCCCTTTGGCCTTTCTACACCTCCCTCAGGAGAACACACCCTATTTTTGTATTTCTTTGAGCAGTCCTGCTTGGTTGTAGGGTGCTTATTTACGTGCAGATTCCTCGGCCCACATAGACCTAGTGAATTGGGTCACCTGGTGGCAGACCCCAGAATCTTTGTTTTCACAAGTTCTTTATGGAGGGAGTGGGTCTCATGTCCTTAAATTTTGAGATCCACTGCTCCAGTCCAATTGTCACTGGCTTCTATTATGTCTAATGAAACCAGTATTATGCAGTGCTCCTTCTGAAGTGCTTTGTTGTTTAAGAACAGGCTGTTGGTAGGCCAGAACAGATTGTCACCATGTAAATGTGGAGTCAAGGGACATAATTTTATGGGCTCATACCTATCTCTCAGCCAAAGAAATTTCAGGTTAGTTGTTTGCCTGTACTGGTAAAGGAATATTGTCTCATTTGAACTGGGACAACCCTAGTTCTGGGTACATTCTGTGGTATTACATTTGCCAACTTGCATTCAGCCCATGCATTTATAATTACTCAGCTGTTTCCATGCATTGAGTCATTGCAGAAAAGCTTCTTCTTTGTAGAACCTCATTAAGATTTCAGCTGCTAACAGATTTTATTTTACAGTTCCAGCTTTCATGATATTAAGATATGGAGATTTGGGCTTCTGGGAGGGGTTATTTACAAGTTTAAAGCTCTCTCGGCTATGAGAGCATTACAGTTTTTTTAAGGGCATTACAAGAAAGGAAAAAAAAAATGGGTAGCCCTGTATTTTAATTGATGTGATATAATACTTTGGAGGCAAAAATAAAGAATGCTGAATTACTTTTTATTTTTATTTTTATTTTTATTTTTTTTCCTTTTTGTCTTTTTTCGTGACCGGCAACGGATCGCAACCCTCAGTGTCGCGCCCTTACCGGACCAGGACCGGCAACGGGATCGCAACCCTCGGTGTTGCGCCCGCACCTCGCTCAGCCAGTGAGCGGCCGGTCTGTATGTGGGATCCGAACCCTCGGCGGGAGTGCCGCTGCGCTCACAAGCGGCGCACTGTAGCAGTGCGCCACCGGGCCGGCCCTGAATTACTTTTTAAAAAATTATTATTTATTTGGGATTTGTGGGATTTATTTATGCATTTAATTTAATAATTGTTATTTGTTTGGGATGACTTAAAAAGACACAGCATTAAAGCAATATTCACAGTGTTCATACTTTTAAAATAAGTATTCTTTCTTTATGCTAAGAATGTATAGTAAATGAATAACCTATGATTTAAATGATACATTTTTCTTTTGTGGTTGTAATCCAAATTGTACTGTGCCATTTTATATCTCACATTGCTCTTCTCCATAGTATTCTAAAACTTTCTTTTAAGTAATTTGCACTATTTTAATTAAGGTAAGTAACCATTAACTGAGAGTTATTGGTTATGCCAATTAGAGGTGCCACTTATGTTTCTGTCTTCTGTGTGTTAACATAATAATCATTCCTTAGGCAATCCACAAAGGGAACTTGAACTAAATAAGAGAGCAGGTCTGTACCAGGAATCAGGAGTGCTAGCCGTTCGGTTGGTGGTTTTTGTGTGAAAGTTCTTGTCTCCTTCCTTGAAGTGTTGTTAACATTGCTTTCATTGAAGCGGCATTGTCTATTTGTCCCCTTTGGCGATCATCTTTGGTATTTCAGAGATCTTACTCATCGAGCACAGCTTCTCCATACAGTGTTCAGAGGCCCTTTCCATTTTTCCTTTTGTTCTGTCTTCCCTTGGCATCTGCACGGGGTCATTTACTTGCTCATTTGTTCCTGGTGTCCTTGCCTTACCTGCTTTTTCTCTGGGCAGGTTATAATAAACCCCTTGTTGACAGAGATTGTCTTCTGAGTCTCTGTGTCCCTCTCTCATTTTGTATCCTGCCATCCCAGAAGGCACTGTGTAGATGTTTCCTGACTAGATGGTGTGGATAGGAGAGGACTTAATTTCTAACTGACCAGATTGATTTAATTGGTTGATGTTCCTATCCAGCTACTTTGAAATCAAGGGGTTTTTTGCTTAATATCCTTTTAAGCAACATTGTAACTGTTCATGTTTCTATCTAAAGGTTTCTAAATTGGAAGATTTCTCATCCAAAAATAGTCAAGAATTTATAAATGAACTGAGATTTCTGAATGCAAATAGCTTCATTTTTGTGTGTAAGTTGCTTTGCTTTATTTGCAAGGAAAGCATGGCAGCTTTACAGTAATAAACACACCCATTATAGAAAATTCGAAAAATACAAAATTGTGTGAAGGATAAGGTAAAATTCCCCCTTGGTGTCACTTGTAGTCCAAGAGATTTATTATTTTAAAAATTTTGCTGGTAAAGTTTAAGTCTTCTTTACACCCCTCCCAAATTTCTTTTTCTTTTCTTCCTCATAGGCAATGGATTATATATCTTATTTTTTACTTTAATATGATAAGTGTTTTCTGTGGCATTCATTTTTAATGACTTCCTAATGGTTGATGGTGTGAGCATACCATAATTTACTTAACCATCCCATTTGTTTTAGACATTTAGGTTGTTTAGAGCTTTTTATTTTTATGAATAACTCTTTAATAAACATCTTTGTATTTGTATATCATTTTATGTTTTTGATTACTTAATTGGAGTAATGGATAGTATTTTTAAAAGTCTGGATTCTATTCCCAGTTGACAAAGTCATGATTAATTTTCACTCACATTTAAGGTGTTACATTGTCAAATTTTAGATTTTAAATTCAACTTATAGTTATCTTGTTGTAACAGTTAATCTGTAGTTAGAAAATACCCATTTCGTTAGAATCTGAGCTCATGAGATTTATTGGTCAAATTAAGAAATTTATAAAACATGCCTGAAGTTACAAGACTGTTATATCTGACTTTTTACCCCTGTCTTACTCTTGACTTCATTTTATTTTACTTTAGCATTTACTTGTTATATCTGAGTATTCTAAAATATAACAGTCATTTAAAATTCATAGCATTGATATTCTTTAAATGTTTTATGGTGAGACATGCTATGTTTATAAAAGGATATAAGTAATATATATATTTAATATTAAAGAACAAATAAAACAAGCACCCTTGTACCTACCATTCTGCTTAGGAAGTAGAACATTCCTGATACTTTTGAAACTCCATCATGTTCCCCTCAGTGTAATTTTTTTTTTAAGCTAAGGAGCTCAGCCATAATGGATCAAATTTTGAGGAAGATTTGGAAGTGTGTAAGTTTTTCTATCTCCACTTCTTCTACCTGGTCCAGTGTACCATCCCTTCTTTCCTAACTTACTGCAACAGCTTTCTGCCTGGCATTTCTGCCTGATCCATTCCTGCCTGATCCATTCCTGATCTACTTCAGTTCAGACTTCCTTTCAGTAGCCTGAATGATGACGTAAACAGAAAAACTAAATAATGCCATTCATCTGCCTAAAACCCTTCCCCAGTTTTCTGTTTAATTTAGAGTAAAATCCATAACTTGCCATAACGTGCAGAGCTCTTTCTGATCTGTCCTGGTCTCCATTCTCAACCACTTCCTCCCCCATTCCTGATCCCAGCCACACTGGCCTTCTTAAAATTTCTCCACCTAGGCCCAGCCTTTCTTGTTTCATGACCGTCACACTTTTTTTTCCATGCTTTTGCCCAGTACCACCTTCTCACCACTCTTTGCAAGGCAAGTTCCTTTTCATCCCTTGGGCCATTTTCCCTGACTACACAATTATTCTTTCTCATAGCTTACTATTATTTTTGTTCCTAGCATTTGTTAAATTTTTAATATCTTTGCTTGTTGGTTAGACCTCATAGACTCTAAGTTTCTTGAGTGTAGGCACCATGTCTATCTTGTTCATCATCCTGTACTTCCAGCACCTGGGTAAACACTCCATAGGTGTTATAACGAATGAATGAGAAAGTTTAGTGATGGGGCCGAGCCCGTGGCGCACTCGGGAGAGCAGCAGCGCTCCTGCCCCGAGTTCGGATCCTATATAGGGATGGCCCATGCATTCACTGGCTGAGCACGGTGTGGGCGACACCAAGCCAAGGGTTGCGATCCCCTTACCGGTCACAAAAAGGACCAAAAAAAAAAAAGTTTAGTGATGCATTTGGAAAATAATATTTATTAGTATTGCATGCTTTTTATGTTCAGAAGAAATATAGATTTTGGGACCAACAAAATACAACTGATTCAGTTCGTTGAATCAGGCCTGTATCCCTGTACCTCCTTTTGCTTGCCACATGTGTTATTTATTCACTTATTCTTTATTTTTACATATGTTATTTTAAATTTTACTGACCTGTTTATTAAATGTAACCAATTTAAGTTAAATAGTCAATTAGAGCTTTATCTCAAGTGTGCTTATCTCAGGTATTTAAAATAGAAAGATTAGGCATAATAATCTTAACATAATATAGTAGAAGGGATCTTGATATAGTGGAAAGAATGTGGGCTTTGGAGTCATAAAAACGTGAGTTCAAATAGTAGTTATGGTGCTTGTTCGCTGTGTAATCTTGAGAAACTGCTTAACCTTTTTGTTCCCGGTGTTCTCACCTGCAAAAGTTGATGATAACCCCTACCTTGTTGATTTGTTGTGAAGATTAAAGGAGATACTATATGTTAAATCTTAGCACTGTGCTTATCACAAATAGGCACTTAATTAATGCTATTAGTATTACTGGTATTATTATTACTAGCAGCTATCTGCCTATAGCAAGCTGTTTAATCTTTTTGTGTGGAGGGCTGGCGGGGGGGAGTAAGGAGAGAGGCTGGCTGGTATGGGGATCCAACCCCCTCATCTTTTTCTGCTTCCATTTCTTCATTTATAAAATAGGGATAATTCTTTCTTTGTAGAAATAATTTGGAGATTAAATGGCATGATGTATAAGTGTGTATTGATGTATAACATTCAGAGCAACTCTACCTGGTTCATAGTTGACCCTCAATAAAGGAATAAGGGAATTGGAATCAAGTTACTTGGTGGCAATTTGGAATCTTTAAGTTCCATTTATTCTGTTTCATGCCAAGTGCTCGGCTCAAGAGTGACAAAGGAGGATGAGGATGAAGCTCCATTGAGTCGCCTGCAGTTTAATGGGTGTATTAGTCTGTGTCTGTTGCTTATAATAAAACACTTGGGAACTGGGTAATTTATAAAGAAAAATTTATTGCTTACAGTTTATGAAGCTGGGAAGTTCAGTGTCCAAGGAACACATCTGGTGGTAGTGACAGTCACCCAGGGGTCTCACATTGCAAGATGGTAGAAACAGAGAGAGCAGAGACTAACCTCCTCATTCACTCTTTTTAAAGCCTTCAGAACCACACCCCTGACCAACATTATTAATCCATTCACTGCTGCATGGTCCCCAATCTAGTCACCTCTTCAAGTCCCCACCTTTCAATTACCATAGCAGGATTTCACACACTCTTAACAGTTATGGTGGGGATTAAATTTGGGGAGACATTCAACACAAGGCATTCTGCTCCTGGTCCCCAAAACCTCATGTCCCTTCACATACAAATATATTCATTCCATCTCCAAAGTCTTAATTTGTTTCACCTCAAAAGTCCAAAGTTCAAAGTTCCATCTGTGAATTCAAAACAAGTTATCTACTTCCAAGATACAATGGTGGGACAAGCACAGGGGTACATATTCCCATTTAAAAAGGGATAAATAGGCCAAAAGAAAGGGGTAAAAGGTCCTAAGCAAGTTTGAAACCCAGCAGGGCAGGCATTAAATCTCACAGCTAATGAATCATGTACCTTAACTCCATGTTCCATGTCCTCAGCACACTAGTGTGTGTGTGGGGGGGTTGGGTCCCCAAGTCCTCAGGCAGCTCCGCCCCTATGTCTTTCCTGGCCTCAGGTGAGGCTTTAGCTCTCACAGGCTGGCATTGCACACTGGCATTGCTCTGTAATTCTGGAGTCTCCATGGTGGTCCTACTCTAGCTGCACTAGATGTGGCACTGAGGGGGTTTCTCTGCTGCAACTCTGACCCCATGTTTCCACTCAGCATTGCTCTAGCAGCTCTATGCAGTGACTCCACCCCTGTGACAGATCTCTTTCTGGGTCCCCAGGCTTTTCCATACATCTGTTGAAATCAGGGTGGAGTCTCCCAAGCCTTCCTAGCTCTGGCATTCTGTGAGCCTGCACACTTACCACATGGACACTGCCAAGGCTTCCTGCTTGTATTTTCCAAAGCTGCTGGTCCAGCCACACCTGGGGTCAATTTAGCCACAGCTGGAGTAGCCAAAGCAGCTGGGGTGCTGGTGCGGGGACCAGCATCACAAGATGGCCCTGGGCAGCGAGCCTGCGGAGGGCACCTCAGGCCTGTTCCCTAAGACCATTTTGTCTCCTTAGGCCTTTGGGCCTGAAATGGAAGGGTTGGCCCTAGAGGCTTCTGCAATGCCTTCAGGACCTTTTCCCCCTTTTCTTCATAATCTCTTTCTTTTGTACTAATCTTCTTAGCACCATTGGCTTTTTCTTCTGAAAATGCTCTCTGCTTCTCTGCCACATGGTCAGGCTGCAAATTTTCCAAATCTTTATGCTCTACTTTCCTTTTAAATTCTGGCTTTACATCATGCCTTTGCTGCCGTAACTCAGCATAGGCTGTTGCAAGTAGCCATGCAGCTTTCTGAATGTTTTTCTGCTTAGAAATTTCTTCCACCAAATACTCTGGTTCACAGCCCTTAAGTTCCAACTTCCACAAAACCCTCGGGCATGGGCACAATGTGGCCAATTTCCCTGTTGGTTGATAGCAAGGTTGATCTTTGCCCCAGTTTCCAATAAACTCCTTCTTATTTCTATCTGAGACCATCTTAGAATGGTCTTTACAGTCCATATTTCTGTAAGCAGTCTGGTCACCACCATTTAACCAGTCTCTAAAACATTCCAAACTTTCCCTGTTTTTCTTATCTTCTGAACTTTCACCACCATCTAGGCTCTTTCTAGCCTGTTCCTCCAAATTCTTCCAGCTTCTCCTCAGCACGCAGTTCCAAGGCCACTTCCACATTTTCAAGTATTTATTATAAGCAACACCCCACTTCTCTGGTACCAGTTTTCTATATTAGTACATTTTTGTTGCTTATAACAAAATACACAGAACTGCATATTTTATAAAGAAAACAAAATTTATTGCTTACAGTTTCTGTGGCTGGGAAGTCGAATGTCCAGGGAATACAGTAGGTGGAGGTCTTACTGGTGGTAACAGTGATGGCAGGATAACACATTGCGAACATGGCAGAGCAGAGAGACACACTAATCTCCTCAGTGGGGAAAGAAGATTTCACAGGATTATGTAGTTATTGACCTCATTAGTAAATTCAAAGTACAGTGAGATTAATTCTCCTGGGGAGAATAGGAAAAGTTTTATTCTCTCTGGAGGTATTGTTTGAGTTGGATCTCAGAGGCTAAGCAGGCATTCTCCAGAGGGTAAGAAGTACCTTGTTGTGGGGGATAGAACACAGGCTTTGGAGTCAGGCAAACCTGGGTTCCAGTGTCTGCCATTTAACATCATTGTAACCTTAGGCATATTATCCTGATTTAAAATCGAGACATTCATATCTATGTGATAGGATTTTTGTGAAAACTAATACAGTGAGAAATAGTCTGGCATGAGGTAAGAACTTATTCATGCAGGTTCTTTGTAATCAGCTGGAATTTTGTCTCCTCTGTACACCAGGAAATTACAAAATGGCCTCTATTCCCAAGAATCCGTAGTTACATGTCTTTACCTGGTTAAACGTGAATTTTTTTTTTTTTTAAACTTTGTTAAATCTCACCTATATCTTTATCTTTAAAAGTTCAAAGATTGGCTGTTCATCACCACTTTAAATTCCTTGTTAGAACATTTATTTGGCTCTTTAGGAGTTTCTCTCTTATCTACTTGTCAGGGAAAACAAATGTCTCCCTTCCCTTATGATTCTGAACAAGAGATTGGTCATTTTAACTCTTTATTATTGTGTTTGCTCTTTATAATGTCAACAATAATAGCTTATGTTTGGTTAGCAGTTTGGAATTCACAGAGAACCTGAGTTTATATTACCTCATTTAATGACCTCAGAAACCTTTTGAGATGGAGGGTATTATAATCTTGTTTACACATGAGGAGATTGAGAGGCATTGAGACTTGGGGGACTTACTCTTCTGATTCTAATCCAATACTTTTTCACTTTGTATTGTAGGGGAGGGAAATCTTTATTTTTTCCCTCTATGCTTCTAGGTTTTCTGGCTGGACCCTGACAAAAGACAGATTAACAAGAGAAAAACAAATGAGTTTATTAACATGTGCATCTGTATCTGCTTTTCAATTGTCTTCAGCTGAAAATAATCAATATGCAAAGTAACATACTTGGGGTGACATATTCTGCTACCCTTCAATACAATACCTGCCTTTCTGTCTTGCCTATTTTCACATTCCATTGTTTTTTCAAGGTTGCCAGCATTCGTTCTCTTTTGTTCTCTCTACTGCAATGATCTTTAGTTCCTGTGTTGCCCAGGTTATACAGCAGCTCTTTAGGATCCAGATTTCATAGCTTTAGAAAACTTGTGCCTATCCTTTTGTTGATATTGATAGATTGGTATTTCTTAATCATTTCTTAATGCTGTACGTAGGCTTCTCATTGCCCTGTGAAACAACTTCTTCCTCACAACCACCAGGCATTCCCTATTTCTTGATGTTAGTTCTACTATCCTGTAGTATGGAATATACTTAAGATAGGGCTTCACTAAGGTGGAGCCATTTTATTTGTAACATCCTTTTGCTCCATAGCACCCACTAAAATAAGCCCCTTTTATATGTCCTTCAGAAACCAAATTCTTTCATTGTGGTTCTCTTTTGGAACTTTTGTGTCTACATTAACCTCATTTAAAAAATTATCTGATACACTTATCTTTGTGTATTATTCTTTTTTTCCAGATTCGTGTGGCTTGAATTAGTCACCATTCATGATTGCTGAGTTATTTTTCAGATTCACCATGCTTGAACTGAGTGGCTTTGATTATAAATTCCTAGGATATAAAGAGTACTGTCACTTTAAGTTATTCTGTGAGCAACAGAAGCCAGCTTTGAGATGATAATGGTAATACTTAATATCATGTTGTTCTCTGTTAGACAGGTAATAGGTTTACAAATAATTATTAGTCTTGGAATCTCTGCTCACTTCATCTTTTCCCAAATTCAGGGTATATTTCTATTTAGTATGTCTTCACAAAATGTAATAACACTAAATTCAATGAAAACTTATTTGAAATGATACTATCAAGGATTGTGAAGATCTATTGAAAGATATGACTCTTTTTTAACATTTATGGTCAGTTGCCTACTTCTTTCCTAGAATCTTTTAGTTTGTTATCTTTGTTTCAGTAAATAGCCATTCAGGAAGATGGTTTGTACAAAAAGAATGAAAATAGAGGCATGAAGGAAAATGTATGCACTACCATCTCCTGTCTCTTCCTCTGAGATTTTATGTATGCTTCGCTTCAAAAACCAGTTTAAAAATAAAAAAGATGAGGGCGGTTGCAATCTGCTCCATTTTATGCAGATTAGGTATGGCCCTCGGGCACCTGCCAAATTGCTAATATGGCCTTCCGTTGGGCCTGATTAGTGTGAACCCAAATCTTTTCCAGAAAACCAAAATGTATTTGCTTGGAATAAGTTAACAGCAGAGGTGATATTTCCACTAATAACTATGGGTCAAGTGACATTAGAGCAGTTTCTCAGTGTGTAGATGAAGCAAACTAGCCTCAGCATTTATGATTTCCTTCATCCTCACTTGGCTTCTCCCTGAGGACATTGGTGTGTTGAGAGACTAGTGGGACTGTGACGTGTCTTTGTTCTGTGGCTACTTTGAGAGGTCATTTTTCTCTATGTTCCAAATGCAAAATGTTATTGTCATTTTTGTAAAACATATCTGTAGGTCTTACATTTGCAAAAGCAAATATCTTAAATTATCCAGAATGAATGTTTATATAAGGATACCCACTCTGGGCAGTTGAATTTTTAGATTATTGCAACGGCCATTTTGAATGCCCCTGGGTGAAGAATTAATTATCTTCCAAAATGATAATAGAGACAGCAAATATGGAAATCTCGGGAATGTTTTATGATTCTGTTAGGGAAGATTTTAAGAAAATATTTTGATACTGATGAATACATTTTGTGGGAAAAGAATAAAGGGTCTGTATAAGCCAAGAAAGGACAGGAAATTCAAAGAGAAGAAATTGGGCCCCTTTCTCCTGGTTTGGGTGCATAAAGAGTTATAGAAAGTAGAGTCAGCTTTGTCAGTTGTCTAAATCCAGCCCATGTTGAAAATTGCTGTATATTTAACATAAACAATATCTCACGTGAAGTCTTTTTGTAACTCAAGTTATTTCTTGCCCATGGAGGAGCAAGAAATGCATTAAACAGTGGACATCATAGTTGAAAGACCAGAGAAGTAGCTATGCTCAAACTACCATATAAAAATTCTTTACATGGGTTTAGCTTCACTGGAATGGTTTATGGATGAATAAAAGATATTTTTTAGGGCCTTAATCTGGTTCATTATAAGCATTATTACATGCATTACCTCAACCTGGTATTTTGTGTCATCAAGTAATTTTGTAGCAGAGCAAGAATTGCAAAGTTTTTGTTTCTTTTTTTGGCAAAATACAGATTAAATGCTAAAATTATATTTCACATAAATGTGACTGGGGAGGAAATTTGCAATCACTTTTTGGATTCATATAGTTCATAGAACATAATCATGTTTTAGTATTATTATACAAGCATTTTGTTGAGCCTCTACTAAGTGTCAGGCACAAGGCTATGGCACTGACATGAATGAGGTAGTCTTTGGTTGATTATTACTGGTTTTGAGATGCATCCAAATGTGTAAGAACCACAAATTAGTGAACAAATGTCCATGGGCATTTTAATTTACATAAGTTTAACTTACTATGAGTCATATTGCAGTGTTACATCAGAACTTAAAAATTGATGACTTACTCTTTGTTTCTGGCACCAATTAATTTCAATGTGCTATTGGGTAACTTGGTAACTGCTTTCTTCAAGTGCAGAAACATAGCAATGCCATGAAAAGTTTAAAGTAAATGACCAATTTCTTGATGGATTATTATAAAGGGGTTATGATAAAATATTTTTAAACAACTAAAAATGACTGAAGTCAAATTTGGGCCCACTAAAGTATCACCAGTATATAAAAACTTAGATATGAAGAAAATCAGTCTTCTTATAAGTGAATATTTTCTATCCGCCTCATGTATTATAGAATGTGTATGTTAAAACAACAACAAAAGCAAAACAAAATAAAACAACACAAAGTGAGATTAAATGGATTTTTTTTTTTTTCTCATTTGACTTAGTGACCTGAGTGATAGAAATTTTTTTTTTTTTTTGTCTTTTTCGTGACCGGTAAGGGGATCGCAACCCTTGGCTTGGTGTCACCTGCGCCACGCTCAGCCAGTGAGCTCACCAGCCATTCCTATATAGGATCCGAACCCGCCGCGGGAGCGTCGCTGCACTCCCAGCGCCGCAGTCTCGTGAGTGCGCCACGGGGTCGGCCCGATATAAAATATTTTTGAGATTTGTGATTTTCCTTACTTTTAGAGGTGGGAAGTTGATGGTGGCTTGATATTAGAATCAAAATGAAGCACCACTCGAGTTATTTTAAGGATGGTTGAATTAAAAAAAAAAAATTTCGTGTGACACATTATCCCTTGGGGGTCCCTTTGCAGCCTTTTTTTCTAGAACACAGAAATCTACAGTTTTAGCTCTCATTTAATTTCTGTTCTTCTCATCTTCCTTACCAGTTTTTATTTTTTAAAGTCTGAGTAAAAGTAAGTCTTGTCTACTTTTTGAAGGTCTTTGTATGTCAGTGATTCCTAGGGAATTTATTAGTATTTATGAGTATAATTAGATAATTTTGAGCTTTCTGTATATAGCTCATAATTTTCAGCATCATACTTCTTGAATGAATTACATTTATTTACCTACGTGGATTATGCTAGGGCCTTACTTGGTCATACACAAATGCATGTTTATGGAGAGGAAATTACTTATTTGTGGAGGCATATAAAAAAATTTATTCTGTTTGCTGCTATGGAAATGCAAAATTGATCTGAGATACTTGTCCTAATAATTTATCAATAATCTTTTATTAATAAAAAGGGATCCCTGGGAAAATCATCCTTAGCTAATAATTTTAATGTAAGGAACTAATGAATACAATTATATTTATTCAGGTAGTAGTCTATTAGTAGTCTGTAGGCAGCAGCTTTTGTTATTTTAGTAAGAAGTGCAGTTGGCAGAATGATATTCAGTTAGAAAAAACCTGATTAAGCCATGTTCCCGTTTTGGTTGATATGTAAGCCATTGTTGTTTTGCTCACCAACTGGCATACCTTCAATTATCCTGAATTTAGAAGTTGTTTACTATTGTTTGGAAGTTTAAAAATGAGCCCTCCCTGAGAAACAAAAAGCTGGGTGTTTGCCTTTTTTTTTTTTTTTTTTTAGAAAAGTAGAATTTTAATTAAAGAGAAATCAGTCTACCGACTCAATGTTGAATTTATTTTCACAGTTTTGAAGACTTAGTGTATTTTTTAAATGACAGCAATCAAAGGCATCATTATTGAGCCCTAAAGTATTTGGGCAGCATTTTGATCTAGCATATCGGAGCTACAAGGGGCTGTGGCCATTATCTGTAAGTCTCTGGGGGTGAAGTGGATTCCATGAGAAGATTTGGTTTGAGGGTTTTCAGCCCCTTAGGCCTTTCTCTGTGCTTTCCTTGGCTGTCTGGAACATTTTATGTGCTGATTTTCCTGGATGTCCAGGGTGCCAAGAGTGTGTGGGAGTTCGATTTTCTACTTGTTGGGGCTTAGTAGGATGCTAACTTGTTGGGGATAGAGTCTGGGTAGGAAGCACAAGGTAAACCTGCAAAGTGAACTGGTGCTGCATATGGGCCATAGCAAGGTGGTCCTCCCTATACATCCCTCCTTCTTTCTGTCTTCCATCCTTTTTTCTGAGCCAGGCTCTGTGCTATGTGTAGAACTTACAGTCTAGTGAGAAATAGAGATGCCAAGTATTTACAAGTGCAAAACATCCCTTGTATCATTTGTAAAAGAGCGTGGGTGGTAAAATCAGTTCCTGATGTCTCCTCTGTGATTGCAGCAGCTCCTAAAGGTGGCAAAGTAGAGGCTGAAAGAGAGTAAGTGACTGATCCCAGTGACATTTTAGAAGGTTCAAGTTTTTGCTTATTTAAGTAAAGGCAACTTTCCCTTAAAAACATTCTAAAAAAGTTAATGCTTACCTCTTTTATGTTAACTTACATGAATGCCAGCCTATGTTTATAGCACTTTATAATTTTGAGTGCACTTTAACTCATTATAGTTACCTTCTTGTGAGTCAGGCAGAAGAATTTTTTGTTTGTTTTAGCTTTTAAATTCCCATTTTATGGAAGAGAAAATAGGAGTCCAGAGAGGTTAAGTGAGTTGCCTACAGGTGCAGAGCTATAGCCAACAGAGGGCAGATCCAAGATCAAAACCTGGATCTCTTGATTCCCAGCCTGTTGCTCTTCAAACAAAATGGCTTTCTTGTCAGGTCACTATCTCCACCCACTGTATTTTAGACATCCTCATTCTTCTAGAGATGTACCTAAGGTTGTTAAAACAAATTATATTGACATGACTCCTGCTTTCTGGTGGTTTACAGTCTAAATATGGTGAAAGTTTCTGAAGTTTATGAATATACAGAAAACCATTTTTCCCCCCTGGATAATGCCTATTCAGCTCATGTGAGGTTCTTCATACTTGAAAAGAAATATAACACAGTTACATATACTCCTAACCATATTATCTTTCTTACATGTCATAACATTTCTCTTTCTCTTAAAAGTATCCTACTTGACAGTAGTGAGAATATTTGCTGGTGAATTGAAAACAAAGGAATCTGGAAATCTTTTAGTTTCCTGCTCTTCTCTTGAAAGGAATCAGTGGGTGGATCCTCTTAGTGGTGCTCCGTATCCTTGTTTTTTACTGGGACCCCTGGAGAGTGATTCCCAAACCTGGCTCTTTATCAGCATGCCCTGGGATCTATCCCTGGAGCCTTTGTTTAAGATGCCAGGATGGGCTCATGACTGCTCTAGGGATGATGAACTTGGAGCCCATTCACTTTATCTGACCACCCTGAACAGTACGATTCTTACTAAATTGAAAAGTTATGGGAATAGGGAGAAAAAGAATCCATTTCTGAGCTTCCTCTACTCTTCAAATCATCTCTAACTGGTCGGTCCAAAAGCATTTGGGATAACTAGACATGCTGTGGGATAACTAGACATCCTGTCAGGAATAATCTTAAGTCTCTGTCACAGTTCAGTTGCCCATTGATTGATATGGCATTTCTGTGACATGGCTGAATATTTTAGGCGGCTCAGATAGGCCATTGTCTTTATTCTTCACCAGGTATGTTATGACTATAGGTCTACCTTTAATTCAATTCAAGAAACAGTTGCCTGCTGAGAGAGATCACCTTCTATCTATTGGGCCATTGGTTTCTTTTATAGCCATTAAAGTGCTAATAACATATTTTAAAGTTTGGTTTGCTGGATTTCAATATGATATTTCCAAAAAATGAAAATTAAGGATCCATCAGAACATCTTTGATTGTAAAATATCTGAAACCTGCAAGCCATGTGCATTTTTAGGCTTAATAGTAGAGCATATATGAAGATGTATCTTCCACACTCGTACATGAACACTGAAAGTGAAAATTATTAATGTTTTCTTAAGGGAACAAAAACAAAAACCAAAAAAAATCTCCAAATCAAAAGCAGTTGCCGCTTTTAATAGTAACACCATATTTGCTTCCACGTTTTGTAGTTTCTTAACAAATTACTGTGAAATTAGGTTAGTTGGAACATGCATAAAAATATACAACAGAAGTGTACTTTTTGCCTTTACGTTATATGGCAACATTTTCTTTGATATTCTACATGCCATCATAACATTGCCATTAAGATCAGGTATTATATAATCCTAAATTATAGGAAACAGAATACACCTGCAGGACAATTTTGAAATATACGAGTATAATTGGGAGCATGCAGTTGATAGGGCTTCCTCGGATGTTGAGCCCAGTGATGGTGTACCTGGAAAGCCAGATCCTCAGGAAAACCTCTCGCCACATTTTAGCTCCCATCTGAAAAAAGAATATATGTAATTAATTAGGATGTGAAATATGTGGGCAACTGTATTTTTAGATCTTTAGTGAATACTTCTTATCCCCGAGAATGCAGAAACACTGGCTAAACAGAAGTTATGAGTAGCATCTGCTATAATGTAGCAAAGTATGTTTAAAAGAATATACTTTTCCCCGTGTTTTTGGTTATTGAAGATATTTTGGGGGAGGGAAATGCTAGAGGAAATCTCTTTATGCAAATGTATTTCTGAATAGAAAGGAAGAAAAAAAGAAAAAGAAACTTGTTTGTGTTACCTACCAAAATCAGTCCTTTAATTTGAAATTTTAGGTAATAGTTAAACTTAGAACAATAATAAGAAAATACATACCAGATGAATAGTTTTTCACCAGTGACAGAAGTTTAGAATTGATTTCCAAATGATTTCTCATAACACTTTTCTTTCTCATTTGCCCTATTCCTCCATGCAATGGTTTTAAATGGCTCTCTTATGAAATAAATAACTAAACACCAGCCATATTTTTTTCATATCCTGACCAATAATTTGGCTGTTTTTCAGATGAACTGGAATTTTGAAAATTAAATAAAGGTTTCTAAAATACTAACTTCAGAAAGTTTTATTTAATTTATGGAATAATTTTGTTTTCTTTCTCTTTTTCTCCTCCCTGTTTTTTTTTTTTCAATACAGTCTTTATTAATTTAGTCTAGTTACTTAGTGCTTATATTAAATAATCTAATAAAAGTTAGGGTTGTAACATAACGTTTCCCAAATGTGAAGCAGCATCTATTACATGAGACAAAATCCTTAAGCAGCAAAATGTAAAAGCCCTGTATAGAATTACAAGGCACCAAATGGTAGTGTATATATTTTTTAAGTAGAACATTTCTGTAGCATAATGAGGTAGTCAGATCAAAAAAAAGTGTGGCAGACAGTTATATATCACTATAGTTTATTCAGAAAGTACTCTACAATTAGCTTTAGTTTTTAAATACAAATAATCTTCTTGATAATAATTTCTCCTGAAAGATACAGATATGATTTAAAAATAAAAGTTGGTATTCTTAAAGAGTTTAAAACTACCTTGTTTGTGTTTGTCAATAATATTTGAATCATTGCAACTACAATAGCTGTCTGTGGGGATGAGAAATAGTGCATTCTGTGTGTATGTGTGTCTGTTGATTTTTAGATGTATTCATGTGATAGTATAGCCTCAACATTTATTGTGACTCATTGAATTATAATTTATTTTTGTCTGGTGTTTTCTTTTGTATTTTTACAAGTACTGGATTAAGTGCATTGTAGGCTCCCAGACAAGGATGTTGTAAGGTTTCATTAATTTGTGTGTAAGTTATAAAGACACTTGAATAATGTAAAATGCCTGAAGAAAGCTATTTCATTTTCCACTTACTTTTACCCCAATGCAAGTCATTTGAAATACACAGAGAGAGTCTTTAAAATCAAAGCAGGTATAGAAGAGTTTGATTTATTTCAGTAAGTTGTATTGCTGGTATTGCTAAGCTATGCATTCCAAAGGAAAATATGTATACTTAAAAAAACATTTTTGTTTTATCTTTTTTTCTCTTTCCTCATTGAAAAGTCATTCTCACCACAGGTTTAGCAATAATAACTACCATTTATGTCATTTCACTGCTATTATTTGATGATATACCACAGTCAGGCCACAGGTTAGAAACAGGCTGAGTTGTTATATACTGCTGGGTAGTGATTTCCTGTGAACTGATTTATGGATAAATAATTCTATGATCTTATTATATAGGACAGTTTTTAATTTCTTTAACAAAGCATAGCTGAACAACAGAAAATTATATGGTATAGCATAAGGCCATGACCACTCTGAGGAGGATAAACAGATGCAATCAATATCATGAGTTCTCCTATTTTTACAAGGGGCCTCATCAGCAGTTGGTGTATTGTGGAAATAATAGTGAGAATCAGAAGCCCCAAGGCTTAGTTATTCAGAGGCTGGGGTTTTTATTGACACTCTTTTGCTGAGATCTTTTTCAGGGAATTATGAGATATATAAACCCCAGCCTTTGGATATTAAAGCTAATGTCTCATTTTTTTTCCCAGGCTGAGTTTTCACTTTGCTTTTAAAATTAATGTTAAAATGCACCTGGAATAAAAGAAAATTATCCATTGAGCTTCATCGTAAGAATACTGCTGATATCTTGCTATGTTGCATATATCTGTCTCACAGATTGATTTGTAGGCTTTGTTCTGCAGATATACCCAATTTATACCTATTTAACCAGCATCTATCTACTTATCACTGCAAATGGAGAAATGTTCTTATGTACTTTGTAGGTGATCTTTTGCAGGCCTTCATGAAGTAAATATTTCTCATATTTGAGGTAGGGGAGTAAAAGCTAACATCTTGGTTTATTTTAGGAGTGGTTTCACTTAGCTATGTGTTTAGCAATAATAAGCTTCTGTGCTCAATTGTGAGCTCCAAATTACAGGGTCAGTAAGTATTGGGCTATCTTTGCATTTTATGACTTACACCAGAGACACAAAAAATTTTTTGTTGATTGAGTGAATGATTTGTGCTTAATACAACCTTTCTAATGTTTCATTGATTATATTGTATTATCACCACATTTTATTTTATCCTCAGAAGTGATTGGCTTTCTAAAAACTTGAGTCAAATATTGATCAACTATAATAAATATTACCACCACTCTTGTTTTTACATAATTAGAGGCAAATAATACTAAAGTTATGAATTATGCATTTAGTGAGAAGAGTATTTGGTTTCTCTGAGATGGATTATAAACTGATAAAAATACCAAAAACATGAACACAAACAACTATTGATATTTCTCTTTATGAAATGTTAATTCTTTGACTGGCAGAATGCTACATTTAGAAAGCAAAAAATGGGTTTCCATTATTGCATCTTTTTAATTTTAGACAAAAACTGCCTCCATTCCCGACCTAATTTTATGTCACTAATGGGAAATTTACCTACAATTGCATTTTGTTGTTTGGTCCGAATGAATTGCACAAAGAGTGGATGGGTACTCTGTATTTTAGCGAACAGATTTGTCTGGATAAAAAGTTTTCTTTATATTGTGCTCAATTAAATTATGTTAACATTTGTATGAATTTCAACCCCAAATAAAAGCCCATAATTTGTGACTCAAAGACCTTGAAACTGCATCTGTAATAGTCCTCAAAACCAGGCATTTTCTAAATGTTTGCAAGTGATAAATTCCTCGGATATAATGAAGATGATTTGGGAAACAGTGTTTATGTCTGAAATGGCACTGTTGTGGGAAACTTTTCCTAGAGAATTCCCAAGTGTAGCTGGCTCTTCAGTCTTCTGGGCCTGTCACCAGTTTGCTCGTTGGTCTCATTTGTTCCTTCGTCTTACATTAAATATCAAGAGCCTGCCTGATGTGTGACTATGGATGAGCTATGGCCCTGCTCTCCAGGGGTCCATCGTATGGTTGGGCACTGGTACAGGGGCATGTCTTCAGGGCAGCAATAGCAGAGCGGAGTAGAAAGCATATTGGGCCAGTAGTTCAAAACTTTCAGAATGTAGTCCACGTTGTAGTCCTGGCTGTCACCCACTGATGTCCTTGAAAAGTCACTCTCCCTTGATTTTTAGCTCACTCCCAGGTAGAGTGCTGACTCCCTGCTGTCTTCATGAGGATGAACTAATGGTTGTAAAAAAAATTCTGCAAACTGTAAAGTAACATAAAGGGATATTGTGATAAAGTAAGTTCTTTATAAGATACACAAACCAACCAAGAATATTAATTGTGCAGCTGGGCAGAGAAAAGATTACTTCAGGTGGGTTGATCAGAGTTGTAATAATTCCCAGGGAAGAATTTGAAAAATGTGTAAGATTTCTAGAAGTAAATATTGGGGATCAGTACTTCAGACAGAGTGAGAGTGTCATATATGCTCAGAGAAGAAATGGGAATTGTCATGTATTGAGCATCTACTGTGTGCCTAGCAGGACTCGGTGTGTGTGTAATTGTATGTGCGTGTGTGTGTCTAATATTATTTAATTTAATCATTAGTTTTTCTAATTTTTCAGATTGGGGTTACAAAACCTCCTCACAGAGTGTGAGTGTTGGAAAAAATATCTATATACTTAAGTTATGCCATTATTATTGAGATTTCTCCAATGCTGTGATATTATCTTTAACAGGCATGTGATCTTTTCTTTCTTCGTCTTCCTTCATTTCACTGTAGTGTTTGGTGAGGTCTGCATCCCTCCTTAGGAGCCAGGAAGAGGCTGTATGGTTGTAATTAGATATACCTACCTGGATTATTTCAGTTCTTTTTTCTCCCCTCAGAATGCTTTCCTCTTTTAATCCATCCACATTCCAATATAGGTTAATTTCCTAAAACTGCTTTGGTGTTATGTCTATGCTCAGAAACTCACAAGGATGGATTTTCCCCTAACTTTTATTGAGCACTTATGTGACGATCCCAGTGATAAGTTCTCATTCTTACTAAAATCTTCATGATAACCTTAAGGAGGTATTGTTATTATCCCAATTTTACAGATAAAGAACGTCACACTTGGAGAGACTAAACAACTTGCCCAGAGTCTCACAGCTGACAAACAGGAGGCTGGATATAAATTTACCTCTGACTCCAGACCTTACTCCTAACTTCTGACCCATACAGTGTGCTACTGAGTCAGTCATTTAAGGCCTTCCAAAACTTGGAACCAAGCTCCTTTCCAGTCTTTTCTTCTGGTGTTGAAGAAAAGTGTGAGCCAGTGTGACTTATAGGATAATAAAAAGACTGAGAGTGTGGTCTTAGTTCTGCTACTTGCAAGTGATGTTATCTTGGCTATTTAAGGTATCCCAACCCCTCTGAACCTACATTTTCTCATGAAAGAAGTTGGAGCTAGATATCCATGGGTAAAGGACTGATGGAGATCGGAGGTGTACTTATAGTAGGTTTGGTGGGGCAAAAAGAGACTGAGGGAATATAGATACTCTCGTAGTGTTTCCATTTGTTTTAAAGTAAGGAGATCTGAACCTACTTAGGCAAAAGGAAAGGAGCCACTGAGGAATAAGGATAGAAGAAATGAATGGGAGATGTGGGAATAGAAAGCGGAATATCACTGATGCACAGTCCTCCTTTGTTATTTAAAATAAATGCGTGCCTTTTACAGGCACACATGACCAAATTAAAGATCAAAAGGTAATGAAGCCATAAAAAATTCTTGTTAATATTTTTTTAAATCAATTGATTATATCTTCTCTTTAAGAAGCATTAAAAAGGTCTAAATAATGACTAAACAATTGTTGAAATCAAATTATATCCAGGCTCTGTACTAAGGCTTTTACATTTAACCTTTACAATATTTCTTTAAGGTTATTGCTTTTGTTGTTCCATTTTACAGATGAGAGGATTGAGGTGTGGAGAAATTAAGTGACTTGCTAGGGTTACATCATTAGTAGGTGGCAGAGCCGTGATGTAAACAGAGGTAATTTGACTTGAAAGCCTGCATTCTTAGTCACTTTGGTATACTGGTTCCCAATTTGATTTCCTTAATTAACACTTGACTAGTATTCCAAGCAATATTTTTGTCTATTTTATATCAGGGAAGGAGGACTGTCTAAGGAATGTATTTCAAAGAGGTTTAATACATTAGACAGAGAACCTGTTTGGAGGCAAAGCTTATTAAAAAGAGTTATTCCAAGCCCCTGCCTTGCTGGAGGAGAGCAGCCTTCTGGACAGGGCTCTCCCAGCAGATCTTGCTCCTGCAGACCCTGGTAGATAGTTGAACATAAAACATGACTCCTAGGACTGTGCAGGTTAGTCAATATGGTGTGAATAGGAAAAGCATACACCACCTCCCACTGCCTGAGAAAATAGCACGTTTTGACAGCTCTCTTCCAAGATGTAGAAACCAACCTGTAGCAGCTGCTCTGTGTGAAGGTATTAAGTGTTGTGAAACACCTGTGTGTGCCTAATTCCAGCCCAAACAAGTCTCCTTCTGGCCATTGTAGGTGGAGAGAGAATTTACCTAAATGGAGACTATTTCCAATATAATGATTTGTCTATTATTTCCTGTAGAGATTCCTCCCCCTCCATTTTTAAAAATTGAGGTTAATTTACATACAATAAAATGTATGCATATTAAGTATTCAGTTTGATGAATTTTGATGTTTTTATACCCATGCAACCACCAGCCAAAACAAGAAATTTCTCTTATGTCCCTTTCCAGTCTGCTCCCCGTCCCGTTCCTCTTACTTCTATCTACATAGATTAGTCTTGCCTGTTCTTTTTTTTTCATATAAACGAGATCATACAGATAACATTCTGTCATGTCTGGCTGCATTGTCCTGTATTCTTACAATGGAAGACTCCTCAACAGTAAAAAGGAATTTACTACTGACACACATAACTACATGGATGAACCTCCTGTAGAATCATGCTTTGAAGTTTGCAGGGTTCATTTTCTTCATATTACCTTTATATTCCTAGTAACCAAAATGACCCCCAAAATCTGCTTTTTCTACTTGCCTATCATAGTGCACAATTGTTGACTTCATTTTTCTCCTCTGTTCTCTTATTAAAAAAACCTGTGTGTATAGAACATGGTTGATTTATACTCAACTTATGGCTATCATGATAATGATTTTTTAAAGGAATTTGGAATTGTGGGATGATTTTGTTGTTTAAAAAAAGGAAATATGTTAGACATGTTACATGGTATCTTCTTAGTATTTGCAAATATCAGGAGTAAAAGAACCAAGGAAGCAGACCCACCCTCTTGTAGGTGGCTGTCCAGTGGGCCCTGGATGTTCATTTCATGACTACTACATGCTGTGTGCTGTGCACTTCTCATTGTCATGAGAGAGAATGTTAAGAAAACTATCCCCACAAGAAAACAGCTTTTCTTGGCAAGTGAAATATGACTTAAGGAGCCAGAACTAGAGACATACGGTACTATGAATGAGAGCTGTGTTACTTTATTGGATCTGAGTCCAGGCACTATTTATACTGCAGCATATTCAGCACCAGATTGTTAAATCTTAATACTGAAACAGTGCATCATTTTAATATTTTTGTTCTGTTTATTCCCTGTTTTCAAGCATTATGTCAAGCATTGCGCATTCATTTATTTCATCTTGGACAGAACATGCCCTGACCAGAAAGTTCATTTCCTATTGTTGGAATTTTGCCCCATAGCTATAAAGCATCATTTTGTGAAGCTTTTAAAAGTTCACTTGGGTATACAGGTGTTCTCTCTCTTTGATGATAGAAAATATTTTTTTAAAGAGCATTGTAGTTATACTTACCTGTATTGTCAAAAATAAAAATAAAAATGCTGTTTTTCTTTTATCTCTAAAACATAACTGTTTTTTATGCGTGATAATTTCTGACATCCAGGACCATTGAATTTTTCACAGCATACAAATAAAATTTTTGTTACCCTGTGTTGTTGGTAAAATGGGTTTCTCTAGTTTCCTTCATCAATGTTATGTGTGCCCTATGTACCGGATAAGATGGGCACATCTTATGAATAAGTTAGCATTTCCACCGTATGTTGCCAAAGCCATTCTGTCCTGTAACAAGGGTATTCCTAAGAAAACTGCTCTGTAGCCCAACTTTGACCAGGATTTTTACTCTCGTACCATTGTCGTGCCTGTTTACCACATACAGCAGGAAACCCACAGCGAAAGAGTCCCATTGTCAGTCTAAAAAGAGCTGAAGATTAAATAAAAGAAAGGAAGTTGAGGGCATCTTTGCTATTTCTGATCTGTGGTCAATCATTGTGCTATTGCCTTTGGCTCAGGAAAGCAACCCCTCTGCCTGGTGAAACTCGGATCTGGAAGTGAACTCTTAACTGCTTCATCAGCTCTAAATGCTATTTGCACTGGGAATCACACCACAGTCAGGATGTAACTGCGTGCTGAGCCCACACACAGGAATTTTCTTGTACAATTCAAAACTGAATCTTGTATTTACTTAAGGCTTTCTTTTTTTTTTTTTTTTTTTTGGTCTATGAAATCAGCAATCCTGTATATTTAGCATCAGTCTTAAGTTAGAATGTGAAACAAGACTTTGGGGGAAGGAAGTATCCGTATGGTTTTCTAAGTAATTTAAGAAACAGGAAAACATAAAAGAACCGATTGTCTATGATTAAACCTCATCTTTTCATTCCCATCTTCCTGTATATTTAACTAACTCAATTGTCAGGCAGAAAAAAATAGCTTATTGCACTGGGTTGTAAAATATCTCTAAGTGGGCCTTGAATGTTGACGACTGAATGACATTCTTAACATTGAACAAACAATGGGAGGGTTTAATAAATGGCAGGTATGTGTTTATTATGTTTTTCTTCCCTGTGCAGGAATAATCAAGCTGGGGAGGTGGAACCCTCTCCCCCTCAGTTATGTGACAGATGCACCCGATGCGACAGTGGCCGACATGCTACAAGATGTCTATCATGTTGTGACGTTGAAAATCCAATTACAAAGGTAGGTGTTTCTGAACATTTTCCTTTCCTTACCCTTAGAGCTGCTCTGTCGATTGACTGCAGAGATTCACATGTCCTTTCTTAAGTAATATCTAGACATTGGATGAAATGAAAAAAAGGAGAGAGAGGAGGAATGGAAGGAAACTTCGCCAGGCATCTTTATAGTCCACATTCCAACTGTTTTATGTTTTGTTTTCAGAAGCAGTGAAGTGGTAAGCAAGGAGCAGCTTGATAAATCATTAAAAATCTGCAGCCCTTCAGGGGGAACTTTCCACAGCCCCTCATTCAGTGGTCCTCTAGGCCTGGTTAAATTCTTAGCACATAGTATTTGAAGAATAAACACCTCTGCTGTTTTTGGGTTTGTGTTGTGAGGGAAGAGTTTTGTTCTTGTTGCAAGTTTACCAGGAGTGTGCTGGCACTAAAAATCTTTTTTTCCTTCCTTCCCTGGTGGCTTCCTCAAAGAAATGTGCTTATGGCCTGTGAAGATACTGGGGAAATTTTTTTTTTTTTTTCAGATATGGCATCAAGAACAAATTATGTCTCTAAGGAATCTAGAGGTTCTTTGCAGTTTTTTATTATAAAGTGCCTGCTAGTTGTGATTTAAGGAATGTTGTCTTTTAGAGTCAGAGTTTTGAATTTTCTCCTTTTGGAGAATTTCTTCTTCAATAGGGATCCAACATCCCCATCCTTGTCTAGTAATGCTTGAGTGTCTTATCTTAAAAGTTTTTTTTTTTATTAGAAAAGTAACATCTTCGAATTATTCTGTGAAGGTGAAAGGTGGGTCTTCAAACTTCAAATCTGATGGAGCATTTGTTTACTTTTAACCTTAGGAATGTCCAATAATTAAATTTGTATTGGGTAAGTTTATAA
This sequence comes from Galeopterus variegatus, assembly GCF_000696425.1. Taxonomy (NCBI): domain Eukaryota; kingdom Metazoa; phylum Chordata; class Mammalia; order Dermoptera; family Cynocephalidae; genus Galeopterus; species Galeopterus variegatus. The sequence continues at coordinate 319,266 of NW_007726300.1, read as the reverse complement.
TCACACTGCCATGCAATTTCTATCAACACATTGAAAAAACATTATTTTAAAAAATAGCATTTCTTCATATCAGAAATGACTGTTTTTCTTAGGCTAGTGTTGTAACTAACTTACAGGTACCCTGTTGGGCTCTATCAAGGTCCTGGAGAGGCAGTGTTACTCCCCTTCCCTTTTATGGCGCACCTTAGACCCCGTTCTTGGGGATGGGAATGTTAGATCCCTATTAAAGTTCTCCTGTGGCTGGCACAGGACCCCAGAGTGACTGCTACGTTCGCATCCTCTACAGTCAGGGGCCTTTACTACTTGAGTTTTGTGTGTCATTCATTCTTGCTCTATTTTGCAGTTGTTCGAAGTTGGAAGACTTGCCTGCGGAGCAGTGGAACCATGCCACAGTCCGCAATGCCTTAAAGGAACTGCTCAAAGAGATGAACCAGAGCACATTAGCCAAAGAATGCCCTCTCTCCCAGGTCAGCATCTCCATGAGGGGTTCCTGGGAAACAGAGAAAGCTACTGGTGGACTATCTAGTAGATGGGGAACTGTTGCTCAGAGAGCTATCTTCTGTGTCTTTTATGAGGGCACTTCAAAAAGTTTGTGGAAAAATAGAATTAAAAGATAAAACGAATCTTTCCATGAGCTGTTTGAAGTATTCTTGCATTTTCACACTGCATTTGAGGTAGAGAAAATACAGAAATTATGACACTTTTTGTTGTAGAGGAGAAGTTATCACTTATTCAGAGCTTTGATGTAATGGGGATGTATTAAAACATTTTACATACACAAGCATTAACTTCTCACATATATCATCAGTTAGATATCAGTGTCTCCATTTTATACATCAAGAAATCAGGGCTCAGAGATTCACTTAAATTCCATGCCTAAGCTACTCAGCTGGTTAAGTGGCAGATCGAGACTGCTCCAGACCTCTCCTTCCAAAGTTGATGCTCCAAATGGTTGCTTTCCTTGGTCGGTGGGATGGGTCAGCCATGCTAACCCCATCTTTGCATGATTCATTGAGCCCTTTCCCAGTCTGGTGGAGAGAGATGATCTTTACATTATGTATATTTATAGAGGTTTTGTAGTAAATTTACCACACAAAAATGCATCATGAGAAAAGGTGGTACTTTATTTTTAATGAACTTATCATACACTAAAACAAGCCATGAAAATAAGAGATTGGGAGGATCAAAGGAAGGAAGAGTGGAGGAAAAGGCTGCCTTTTCTACTTGTGTTCATGGGCTAGGACCCCACTGTTTCTAATCATGAGATATTTTGCCCACGGTGGTTTAGGACTGCTGCTCAAGATGATGCGAACCATAGAAACTTGATGTTCCATGATCTGTGTTCCAGGGTAGTACAGTGTCTGGGAATAGGAAGGCTAGTGGTTAAGAGTGTGTATACTAGAATCAGGTAGACCTGAATTCATGTCCTGATTGACAACCTTACCTTTATAAGCCTGTTTTTTTGTAGGTAAAACTGGGGTAAGTATTGGTTTACAGTCATATAAAGAGGATTAACAGTGAGATAAACCATATAAAATGTTTGCAGTGATGCTCCATAGACAGTATCAGCCATTATTAGTGAGACATGATATTGTTGGTGTGAACTGAATATTTTTTGTGTGTGTATTTTGGAATTTGGATTCTCTGAGGCAACGCATGCTATTGATATTTTTGCTTCCCCAAAATCAAGAAGGCCTGTCCCCATGTAGTAGGCAGCTGGATAGAAAGATACACTGTGTTTTGAACATCAGATATGTGCCTGGTCTTGTGTTTGGGGCTTTTCATGCAGGCTGCTTTAAAACTTAACTGTAGGTATGTATGTAGGGTGCTAAAGTCTTGTCGCTAGAATTTTAATTTATTCTAAAGAGATTGCTTATGAAGCTATATAAATGAATATTTTTAATTATTCTGGTAATACACAAGGACCGAATAAAGAAAAAGTAAGGAAAAACTTTTAATGTTTTTTCTTTAATTTAATGATTATTCACAGTTAATTGTCTCTTAGATTCACATGGAAGTTAAAATAGACTTTGCCTAGAAGTGGACAAGCCTCTAACTTGGCATTGCCAATGTAGAATTTTATCCGAGGCTTTTGGATTCTATAGAAATTTGGTCCAAACTGATTAACAATGAGTGTCAGGTTTGGTTATAACTATAAATGTGACACGAGATTGAGCATGAGTGGAAGATATCCAGACCAGGAGCCAAGATCCTGGAGCTCTAATCTCAGTTCCTTTATGCTGAGTGTGTGGTCCTGGGCAGATCAGTCTGCTTCTCAGAGCTTCGTTCAGCTCATCTGTAAACTGGGCACGATTGTATCTGATAGCATATTTTACATAATTTGCAGTGTTGTCTTGAGGTTCAGATGAGATCATCTTTATCTCTACTGTGAAAATGTCTTTCTCCCCATCCTCTGCCCTCCATTGCCATTCTCATTGCTTACCCACCTAGTTGCTCAACCTAAAAAGTTCATTCTTCTTCACTCTCCTGCTTTATCCTATGGATTCCACCACTTCTGTATCTAAAATCTTCCTCCCTCTCGTACATACTTTCATCACTTCTCATCTGAAATATTCCTGCCTCATGACTTTTTCTCCTCCTGCCTGATTCTCTAACATTAATATTGTGCCATTTCCTTGTCTATAAGCCCCAGTGACTGTTCTGTCCCAGCTGATAGGAAGTACAAACTGCATAGCATAGCCTGTAAGAACCACTGCGATGATGCTGTTCAGCCTTGTATCCCACCAGAACCACCTTCCTCCTTCTTCCTACACCCAACCTGTGCCTCACACATATGGAATTAATTATTTTGGAACATTTGCCATTGCTCACACTTTACCAAAATATCCCTGAGAGTTGGAGCAACCTAAGTAGTATAGCATTATGAAGCTTACAGCAACCTTCTGTGTTATCTTAAAAATTCGTGCAGAGTTTATATTCTATTCCATATACCCATGCTTCAATATATATTTCTAATGCCATAAAAATCACCTGTTAAATCATCAATCTCCTTTTGTCCACATGAGATTGGCTTTCCAGAGAGATGCACTTTGTTAATCTCTGGCTTTGGTAGCCTCCACACACAAAGCTGGTGACCCTGGAGTTATTCAGTTTGAAACTTGCTTGTTTTTGCATATGTGATTTTTCCTGGCTAGAATGCACTGCTCTTTTCTACCTGATGAAATCATCTTTCACATTCCAACTATAAAGTCACTGCTGGTGAAGTACCCTGACCTCCTGGTTGAAGTAGTTGCTGCTTCTGCTCTTAGTAGCCTTTTGTACACACCCCTGTCAGAGCACTTATCTCAGCCTGTTGTCACTGTTATCTGCAAATTTCCATGACTAAAAGAACTATCCATAATAGCAGAGGTCACCTCTTATTTATCTTCCTGTCTTCAACATTCAGCACAACGTATACCTTGCGTGTAGTTGTTATTCTAATACAGGAGTTCTCAACCTTGGCCCTATTAACCTTTTGGGCCATATGATTCTTTGTCCTGTGCATTGTAGGATGTCTGGCATCATCCCTGGTCTCTACCCACTAGATGTCAATAGCATGCCACCATCCCTTCTCCCCTGACTTGTGACAACCAAAATGTCTCCAGATCTTGCCAAAAGTCCTATGAGGGGAGCAAAATCATTCTCAGTTGAGAGCCATTGCTCTGATATATTTAATAAATTAAATATAAAAATGTTTTAGAAAGTGTAAAGTTTTATTGGCATGTAAAGTTAAAGTTTTATTATTATTACAGTGTTCTTGGCAGCTCCAAAATATTTAGAACTAGAACTGGTGAATACAGTAATTTGGTGGTTGATGTTCAACGTAGTTTTAGTCAAACAGGGGCTCAGTTCCGTTTTTTACATTTGGGGGATATTTGATTTAGGCTTCTGGTATGCTGTGTGATTATGGAAGATTTCACTGGCATAGTCCTACTCAGCCAGCATGGATATGTAATGTGGGCCCTGGCATTAATTCTTCGGGTACTACTCTTAAACATTACAGATTATTAAAGAAATTATTAAAATTTCTTAGCTAGATTGTATTTGAGCATGGAGATAAGCTCACCTATTTCGTTAGTGGTTGTCATAGAACAGCTGCTTACAGTTTTTGAAGTCCAACTAATGTAAAAAAGTGCATTTTTGTTCTAAGCAAGATGAAATGGTAATTCAACAGTGTAATTCCACCAGCAGTACTGGAGTCTTGGTTAAGAGCCAGGCATTTTGCAATGGGCTGGGGTATAGTGGTTATGAGAGAGGGACTAAAAACTTTCAATACAGGAAGGAAAGAGTGAGGCATCCAATACTTCTCACCTCAGACAAGAAAAGTGGGTTATTGGGCTCCTCAAAAATAAACTTAGCTCATGAGTAAAAAATACCTGTTTTTGAAATAATTCTTCCTTATTACCCCCAGGCCAAACCGTATTAAGTATTTTCTCACCTGAGTTTGGCAATTGCATAAAGGAATGATTCAGTGGATAGTACATATTTTCTTGAACATCCCAGTGGTCTACAGTTCAAAAGAGCAGCCTTGAAGGCAGAAGAAAAGAGTGAGGTCTATATAAGTGCAACAATTATAGCCTGAGGCAAATATATTTAAAGGGTGGGAAGTCATAGCTTAGCCATTCTCTGTCTGGCCAGATGCTTGGAAAGTACAGGTTGTATTTGTATGGCTGTGTATTTATTTTTGATTTCACCTTTCAAAATGTGTTTAAGTGCTGACGGCCTCTTCCTTTTCCTCTGATGTCTTCATGAGTCACCACTTCCTTCAGCCACATAGGCTGTTCCATGTGTCCTAATTTATTGTACCTTAGACATAGGTCTCCCTTATTAAATGGTCTCCTCCAACTGTTCCAGTCTGAAAACATCAGGAACACATCTGTCTGTGGCTTATTTATTCTTACTTGAGGAAGAGTTAAGAGACCTAAGGTCTATTTTTGACTGCAAACCCGCAGGTCCTCAGGGGTTTGATCAATTTAAATAAGCAGAGCTACCAGTACCTGCCTTGTCCCTCTAATATGATCAAACGGGATGACTAAATAGACAGTCTTGTTAACTGAACACTGTAATGAAAGAATAAGTAATTTGCAAATGCATGCACCTTTCAATGTACCCTTGTCCCCCTCACATGTCCTCTGTGATTCTAGATATGTTTTTAAAAAGTTTTTTTATGGTAAAATATATATAACATGTAGTTTACATTTCAACCATTTTTAAGTTTACAAATTGAATAGAATTAATTACATTCACAGTGTTGTGTAACCATCACCCCTATCCATTTCCAAAACTTTTTCATCACCCCAAACAGAAAGTCTGTAACCTTTCAGTGACAATTCCCCATTCCCCTTCCCCACCCCCCACCCCACCGTTCCTGGTAACTTCTTGTATTCTATTTTTTCTCTCTATTAATTTGCTTATTCAAGATACCTCATACAAATGGAATTATAGAATATTTGTTCTTTGGTGCTGGCTTATTTCACTTAGAATATAGATATGTTTATAAAGCAGCTCTGTCCCATGCCTCTAGTTGAGGTTTTATTACCAAATATTTGAGGAACAAAAAGACTGACTAAAGTTATTGAACTGCAAAGATGTTACTAGATTTCCAGTGTGACAGTGGTATACCATTTATACAGTCTGCCTTTATAAATACACTATAGGGTAATTATTTCTGTCATTCTAAGCAAGCCTTGTCCATTTGGGGATCATTAAAGGACCTAACTCATATGTACAGTATGAGCCAAAATAATTGGACAGTGAAACCAAGCCACCAATTGGGTCAGTAGAAAAAAACAAAATGAGCATGTGCACATCTACAAACAAGTGGCAGATCAACTGTGAGGACCAGTATCATGTCAACCAGTTGCCAACTGTCCTTTTCATTTAATCCTAGATTCATGTATACAGTGGGGATACCTCCTGTCTTATGTTAATCAGTTGCCAACTGTCTGTATTAGTTATTTTCATGTGACGTTTTTTAGTTTATAGCCCAACCTCATGAACTCATGTTGAAGGAGTCTCACAAATGACAGCCTGAAAATAATTCCTAACCAGGGGATTGCAGTGACCGTAAGAAACGGTTGCACGGTGGGAAGAGATACGGCATTTCTGAGTCCACATCTCGTGGTAAGCATTTTATGCAGATCATCTCACTGAATCCTTACAGCCCTCTGACGCTGGTATCCATATCCCCAATCACAGCCGAAGGTGTTGACGTCAGACCAATGAGCAATTCAGCAGCGGCTTAGGGGAAGAGCTCGCAAATGTCTTTCATGCTGCAAAGCCCAGAGGAAGTGTTTCTTTCAATTGGAATGGCAAAAGTTTTCAATTCTAATATTATAGCTCAGAAATGGAGATAGAAAGGGACACTAGAAGGCTGTCAAGTGACATTAAATGAATTTTTCATGACAAAGTAACTCCTCCAAATCAGTTTTTTCCCTGTACTATAGTAAATTGAAGTATCGTTATACTCTCACGTTTAATATGTTATTGCAATATCAGAAAGCACCTTGAAAAGGCGGAAAATGAGCAAAGAATGCACATATTACTCATTGCCTGTCTCGTGCTCTCTCCTCCATGTAGATGTGAAAAGGGAGGCCAGGAGATGCACCCGTCACCCTCCCCGCCTCCCTTCCCCTTCTTGCCTAGACAGGGGATTCTTATTAATGGAATATGTAATCAATCACTTAGGTTTTAAAATGCTCTTTTTCATGGCAAGTGTGTTATGATCTGCAGCTTAGCTACTCTTAATATCACATTGCTGTTCAAACAAATAAATCACACCAAGCCAAGGGGAATGCAATGAAGGATGTCCAATTATTTTATCTTTCTTTTTTTTAGGAGGAGGGATACTCGGAGTCTGTCTTTCCAAGTATATTGTACAAATCATCTTAACCTGTGTTTATTGTTTTGCTTTTTCCTATTAAGTTTTAAATTGCCTTTAGGTTCCTTAGTTTTCTCTGATTCTAAACTCCTTAATTAGTTCATATAAAGGGCCTGAGGTCACAACTTTGTTTCATTTATTTATTTCCATCACCTTTCTTGTTTTGTCTAAAGAGTTGGTTTCTAGCATCAGCTTTTGACCTTGTTCTAGCTGATGGAATTGGTGGTGAATATTTTCTTCTTTTTATTAATTAAGTTTCCTTCTTAAGAGACCCATGAAATAGTGTGGCCAGCAGTAGAGTCTCTTTGAGGTACTTCCTAGTGCTATTTGGCTTCGGACAAGATGCTTCTACACTGAACTTCTGGGCCCTCAGTTTGAAAATGGAACAATACTTGTGATCGTGTGGGACATCTATTCTCTGGGCTAGTTTAAAAATGAGTAAGTTTAAAATTTATCTCAGGAACCTAAAAGAAAATTTAATTTTAGATTGAGCAGTCTAGCTATCATAAGTAATAATAACAATATTATAATATTCTCTTGCAGTTTGGCTTAGAGCAAATTCAAATTGGCTTGTAAACTTTGGAGTAACTAAAGAAAATTCTGGTATATTTTAATTCCTCAAATACCTTATTTAAAAAAAAAAACCTTTCAAATATATGTGGCAAGCTATGTGTCAGTGACTACAAATATATATTAAGTAGCAAACTGTGTCACATTGTCTATAAATAAGGACACCTAGGCTTTATCCCTCATTCAAAATCTTTATATTTAAAATTTCGTAATTAATTACAAAGAAGTCTGAAATTTCCCCCAACTTTCCGTGGTTGGGAAGACATTTTAAACTTTCTTATTTATCTTAATACGTAATATTATTCATAGAATATCTTTGTCTACAATCAGTGTTCATGGCTTTGTCCAAGTGTCTGAATGGGGTTGCCGTGGTTGCCCATCACAGGTGTGCTCTCATCCTTTCCTTCTCACAACTTACCACCATGAGAAGTGATGTGTGCTTAGTGAATGAAAATCATTTCAATAGTAGCCTTGGTAAAACATAGTTCCCTTGTTTAAGTGTTAAAAATAGCAATACACATATCTTCTGAGGTATATGTATCAGTATTGCTTTCTATTAACATAGATACTCAAGAGGTGGTTCCATTCTGGAGTAAAAAGTAGATTTAGATCTTGTTCATTTATCAAAAAGATGTGGGGATCCTAAAAGTCCTAATGTGTGGTTGCTCTAGAATGATTGGAAAATTTAAAAGAGCAACATAAACTGCAGAATTACATACATATTTTTAAAAGCAGTAAATGGAATTAAGTCCTTTTTAGCAGGGTGGTAGATGGGAAAGATTTTAATCATTACTCATCCCACTCTACATCAACTGTATCTCATCTGATTTAAGATGCTATTGATTATAAGATGCATCCCCTATTTTAGTGATGTTAAAGTATAAAAAATAGCCTCAGAATGGATGAAATATGGTAAATACAGACTCTCTGTATCCCAAGACCTCTGGATAGCATTGTTTCCCGTAAAGTCAGCATGTGTTGGGTCTGTTAGCCCCTTTCAGCGTAGCATATCATTAAGTTTTGATTTTTTAAAAAATTAATTGATACTAACATTAAGGTGACCTTGTAGCTTATGTTTGGAGTATTTTAATGAGGCCTATGATTCAGACTAAGACTATGAGAATATAACAGTCTAATTTAAGGTTAGAAAATGTTTATGTTTAAAACTGAAATAATCAGACGTAACATGGCCTTTCCTCCGAAGTATTCCCAAGATTTATCTCTTCTGTTTTTAAAGCCCTCTGAGGGTGAATTATAACAATTCTTAACAGTAAAACTATTTTGGTTGTCATCTAGGTGTAAAGACCTTCAAAGAATTAATATGAATAAAATGTGTCACAAACTTGAAGAGACCTTTTTGGTGATTAAAGATTCTCATTATCCAGCAAATTGTCTTTATTTGCTACCTAATTCCTTTGCTTAGTTCATAGCTTAATTGTTTATTTTTTTGTTCTGTGATCAATAGAGATAGAAACTAATTTATAATAGTCTGGGGAAGAAAACAAGTCTGATAGAGTCTGTGTAGCCAAATCCTTCTTTTTAAATGAGTTGTGTGAAATCCAAGATCTGGTGATGAAACCAGTAGAAGCCCAAAATATTCATTTCCTTGCCACATAGGTTAACACTGGCTTTGTGCAGTGTCAATGAAGGTGTAGCTGTAGCTAGTATAAAGTAAGGTGACTAGAGAGTAAGAGAAATGTGGATTATCTGGGGCCTGAGTGATGTGGGCTTGTGGTCTCATCTTATGGGCCAGGAAGAGTTGAAGAACAGCTCCAGGTAGTACTTAGACAGTTTCCATTTTAATCTGCTTTCTAGACCATTTTGCAGTAGAACGTTTAACTCTGACTCCTGCCATGGCTGTATATCCTGTGCCTTTGCAGAGGATAACAAGTTCTCAGTGCTGTGTTCAGAGCCTGGGATTAAAAGAGTTCTTACTATCTCCCCTTAGAGAAAAGAATTGTCGTTTATAGATCAGAAACTGGGGGAGGCTAGCCATTTGCTATGTAGGAAGGGCCAAAGAGGTTTCTGTGAATTGAATTAGGAATCCCTTCCCCCACCAGTAGCACATAGTGATTAAAAAAGAGAGGGAGCCTGATATTTTAAATGGGAATCTATAAAGGACTGTCTGCTGATGTTTGAATCTCCTACTAAGTAACTTCCCATTCACTTGATTTCTTATTATCCTTTTTATCTCTACTACTTTGTAGAAATGTCATTAGAAGTTCTAAGATTTCTCTGAACTGCTCCATGTCTGGGGATAACTTTTTTGAGAAAGATGAGATTTCAAGTGAAGATATAAAACCTTACATAGGTCATTTGGATCTCTTGAGTTGTTTATGCCCATTTATTCTTAGACAAAATTTGTAGAAATAAAATGTATGTATAAAACAGACACATGTAACATCACAGTCAATTCAGGTATAAGGTAACACCTGCCACAAATTTTGGCCCAAACATGCTGTAGTGCCTGCAAAACATATTTCTATAGGAAATTTAATTCAAAGTGTGCAATAATAATTTTAAGTTTTTAGTGCTAAGTCTCTTTCCTTTTAACCCAGATTACAAACAAATCACTGAAGGGGTTGGTTGAGCTGAGGAGGGGGAGGAAGAGCAAGGAAGAATCATGCACTTAAACATTCAGAAAGTTTTAACGTTGATTCGTTTTGGTTGAAACACAGTACAAGTGTTATGTTTAGTTTCCCCTGCTCTAAAATAGCACTGTTAATTTTTTCATTTGGTGAATTTTCACACAAGTGCTAATCACACGTTTCTATAAATCATATTAATTTAACTTATTTGCCTAAATGTTGTTCTGCAGTGTGTAGCACGGATGTTCTCAGATTCTTGGCTATGTAAGCTTGTTGCAGTTGGAAGCAGAACAGAAACATCTGAAAGGCATTATTTGGATTATGGATGCTGGTGTATCTGATCTCACCTTTTGCTCTGGTTCCTAAATCACAACTGTTCTTCCTCTTTGCATTTAATCTGCATGTTCTGTCCCCTCCGTCATCTTTGATATTGCCCCAGGGTTGGCTTTTTGGAGAAAGCACTGTCATTGTACATTTATAAGTTAAAAGGGAGAGTAAATTCAGGTAATCATGTTTGAGGTTAAATAGTTTATTTGCAGGAAAGTGATGACTTCAAGTTTAAAAGACAAAAGAGATTGTTTTGAGCTATAATGTGCCCTTTCTTGTCCCTAAAAAGGGTGTAGCCATATTTTTGAATAATAACCGTTTTATTTTTTCTTTTCAGAGTATGATTTCATCCATTGTAAATAGCACATATTATGCCAATGTGTCAGCAACCAAGTGCCAGGAGTTTGGGAGATGGTATAAAAAGTACAAGAAGATTAAAGGTAAACTGACTTTTTTGTTTTTTAAAGCCTATTTTTAGTTTCTTAGGTCAATGAGTTGGTTGTTTGGAATTTATGCTAATTTTAGATATAGTATATATAATTTTTTACAAAGGCAAAATTCTTAGTATTTCTATTATGACATCCAAATAGGGCCCATTAAAACTAAAATTCCTAGCATAATATATGAAGTTTATAGTTTTCACAAGTGATGCCTGTGATGGCCAAAATCTTTTAGAATGGAAATTTAAAAGCAGTCAGTCTGGGTTACGTCAGCACTTATAGTTTGAGCACTGATTAACAAATTGGAACAACTGTTGTGGTAGCAGGAAATCTTTGGTCAGAGATGGAGTTTTGATGTTGTGTTTGTTTGGAGATAGTTCCAGAGCAGCAATTAAAGCATGGCTCTGCAGTCAGGCAAACTTGCGTTCGAATCTTTGTCTCCCACTTGCTAGCTGAGTGAGCTTGAGCAGATTATTTAATCTTACCAATACTCAACCTCCTCATCTGACAACTGGAAATAATAGAAGTACCTATGCTACTGGATAGCTGTGAGGACTAAATAAGATAATATTGGCACAAAGTAACCTCTTAATAAATAATAGCTATAATATTATAATAATAGTAATTAATAGTAGTTGTAATACTAGCAGTAATGTATTATATATGGAATTATGTTTGGTCCTGAAAATACAATTCTTTTGTATAATAAGTAGCATGCTACTTAGACCACCCAGCCCTTTAAATATATCAGTGATATTTTACCTTTGCAAATATATCAATGTTGGAAAACTTCTGTTGTTCTCACTCCAATTCAGATAAATGCTACTAGTCCTTGAGGGGACTAGGGAAATTTTTTGTAACATTGATGATTGAAGGTCCTTCCAGTCCATAATTTTGCATGATTATGACGTCATCGATCATGCTTTATTATAGGTATTCATAGCCTTGCTGACAGCTCATTGACTCTGTCTGAGGACCAAATGACAATTTATGGTGGGCAGGTAAAAGTAAAGGATTAATTTATTTATTTTACCACCTGCAGGATTCCTCAGGGGAGACAGTGTTGAAATAATCCTTGTTGGCTATTGAGTATTTGGGAGCTTGTTTACAAGGTTACCTTTTGAGGAAATGAGATTTTACATGCATTGGCAGCACATTTCCAATTACAAAAGAATGAGAGCATTTTATGCTAAATACACAGTTTATAAGGAAAGTCAAAATGTTGAGCTACCCAGGAGAAATTAAGTGTAGTGAAAATTGAATGAAGATTCTTTTTTTTTCCCCCAATGTAGTCTAAAATTTTAAGAACCCTTTAGATTCTGATTTGGGCACTTGTTTTAGAATATTAATATTTACCATTGTACAGAATAACATGATTAACTCCTTCCCATTACAAGCCATGATTGCCTGGTTCAGAAGGGTTTCTTTTCTGTAAGTGTTGCCTCCAAGTTTTTCTTTTAAAATAGGATTGTTAAAGTGCTTGAACATATCCTCTTTGGCTAAAAATCAAAAGAATCACACAGCTTCAAGGTCATTTGTTAGATCCCATTTACTTGCTGTTATAAGAGGACAGAAGAGAGTGTCCTCTTTTAATAGGCTGGAGCATAATTTCAGATTCAGAAATACTGGCAACTCTTCACTCTAGTGTTTTCAGAATTGCCACTACAGAATTTGTGTGTGCGTGTGTGTGTGTGTGCATGCACACATTAACACTCATGTCTTCTAGTTTTCTCCTTTCTTTCTTAGAGATTCAATTCTTCAAGCCATATATTTTTTCAAGATAGTAAATGCACAGTTAAATCTTTAAGTGCCATAAAAGCAGACTGAGGCCTTGGTTACATTCGGTAGGTCAAGGATCCACACCTGAAGAGGCTGTCAGACACTGTGTACACATGTTATTCAAAGAGATGGAGCTAGTCATTGCTGTTGAAAAGTCTATGTGTGTCTGTGTGTGTGTCAGTAGGAGGAGAAAAGGGAAGGTTAAGGTATGTGTGAAGTAAACACAAGCTGCCATAAAACAGTTCAAGTGGTGTTGATTCATCAACCAAGGGAGTGGGAGGAAAAACAAAGAATTCATGACAGGTATAATGGTGTACATAAAATAAACACCCAGAGAAGTGTGTTTTATTAACTTTTGACCCTTAGAAAAAAGGAAGTGTTGGACCTAGACAGGCACATTTAATTTGATAGAAGCTATGAATAGATGTCGCTGTGGGATTTCCTATCTAGTAGGAACCATCTCTCATGGGAAAGTAATGATTTGGTTTGTAAAATCTCAGTTTGTGTCCCTTCAATTTCAAAATGAAAAAAAAAGAAGTTACGACTTTCAGATTTGGAAATCAATATTAGCAAAACCAGAATTCTACTTTGGGACTCTTCCTGAGAACCCAGAAGTCAGCATTCCATGTCCTTCCCTGCCTCCCCACCTCCAGTTTTCTACCCAAGAGTTACCAATTTACATGTACCATGGCTGATATTCAGTGTAGAAGAAAACCACAAGCTAACTTACTGATGTCTCAAACTAAATGCAGGCTACGTTGTTAAATATGTTTCCTATTATCTGCTAATGTCTGTTTTAATAAAACAGTGGGAACTAAATGGTTGCTTCTTAATCAAAACCATGATTTCCTAAACATAAGCTATGTGATTCTGTTACAAATTGCCACATATAGATCTCCTAGGTCAAGATTTTTTCTCTTGTTGTGGAAATAAACAAACAGTAAAATAATTATATACTCTGAAAGATCAAAGTAAATATGTCTAAAACCTGGCAAAAATAAAAGTCTACTGGAAGGATTAAAAAAAAGATCAGATTGCAAATTCTATAGTTAATGCTTAAATAAATATGAGAAAAATGAACAATCAATAATTTGATATCATTAAAAACAGATGTAAAAACTATATACAAATGGAATTGTCTAAATTTTGAAGTAAACATTTTAATGTGCATTTTTTGAATTTGTTGTTATTATAGCTAAACTATTTATACTCATTCTTTAAAAAGTCCTAAATTGGTTTGGCTTAGCATGTTAACTTTATTTTCCCCAGTGATCATAGCAAAGCACATTCTGTTTACCTTTTCTCTTTAATTTCAAAAACAATCACAGTTGACACAGACATATCTGAGTTAATGTTACTGTTACTTCAGGATGGATGGGGAGACTGAATTTATGTACTCTGGTTTCAAGTCCAGGACCATGAACCTGCTTCCCATATGAAGAAAGTGAGTGGGTGGGTGGGGTGGTAGGTTGGTTTAGACAGCATCTTTTTTATTGTTGCTCATCTCATACTGTACTTGCTTCTGGCTTAGATTTTACAGTGTAGAGCTCAAAAAGTATACAAAGTATATCAAAAACCGTACATTTTATCTGAAAGCAAAAAAAAAAAAAAAGAAAGAAAAAAGACCAAAATGAACAGTTGTTTAATGTTTAGGAGTTTTAGTGTTGAACACAAGGATAATCCAAAGACACCTAGAAACATTCATTCTATTACAAAATTATTTTCAAGATCTTGGGATTATGAAGGATTTATCCCATCAACTATTCTTTCATAAATTCTACACATTTTAATAAAACACTTATTTTCCTTTTACCCAACTCTTCTTTTGTATGAACTCTATTTAGATGTGAAATTTTCTGTTCCTCTTTATGAAACCCAGTGGCAATTATGTATGAAATACCACCACCAATCATATTCTTATAACAATCTGCTTTTGCAGAGGATATAATAAAAATAAGAAAGTGCCTTAACAAAGAATGTCTCATGTATTTTAAATGTATCTTAATCAATAAATTAAAAAAAATAATTTTATATCTAAAGTGTTTTTCATCTGGTACCAAAAGCAAAATGAATTGTCATCCTTGGTGAGGTCAATCCCAAGTATTTAATGTCTCAAGAACTGAGAGGTCATTGAAAGTTTACAGAAATACTGGTGGCTATCATAAAATTATTTGTGTCATAAAATAATACCACTAGAATGAATGGACCTAACCAAACCCCATATTTTGGCCAGAGTACAAAATTATCCCTATCACTTTCCCTTTCTCAGTCGTTTCTCAAGAACACCCTGATTGCTGGTTGTCTTAATTTCATTTGTTTATTTGAGCTTATTTTGCGAAATATTAAAAAGCTGGGTGAAAAGAGGATTTTAAAAACCAGTGTTACTTCCTGAAGCCTGGCTTATTCTAGTAATCAGTATTTTATCTGACCCTGTCTGATCTAGTCTTGTAAGATCAAACATACCGGCCAGCAAGCAGACAGTAAACAAAGCTCATGAAGGGTTTTGGTAAACACAAAGATTAGATGTTGAATGAAAATTAAACTCCTTGAACTAGTCCTCTGTACTAAAGTGGTTAAGTGGGTTGTGATTAAAAGAAATAAGTAATTATGATCATTATAGCTGAAATGATATAATGTTACCACATTTAAAGCACCTCTTGTACCCGAAAATGATTGTGTCATTTACAAAGTGGTGCCTCAATGTTGAATAGAGAAATCAGTGTCCCCTGACCTGGTCCCATAAAGGCAGTTCTTGCTTAGCCATGGCAGTATCAGTGGTCAGGACAATGCCTTTAATCAACTCCCAGTACTTCTGCCTCTGCTGTTGTTTAGCTCTGATGAGGTAAAAGTAACTTACTTTTGTTTGCCTAATTCTTCTGAGTTTGAAAGAGATTTGCTTTCAGCTTTGGATCTAAATGAAGGTGTTTTGTAAGGAAGTTTGTCTGCCCTCTCCTGTATTGTACCTTGCTGAAAGCAATGCCAACATTAAATCCTTTGAATTTTGTATTATTATTGGATTCATGGACATAGAGACATCACTTCCACAACCAACCACTTTCCATCTCGCTGGCTTTCCAACAGTTGGAAGAGTCTTGTGCATTTTCACTGTGACAATCACTGATATGTATTCACTGATCACCTTAGCCTGCTTGGCCCTCCAATTAGAAGCTTATTAGTAGTGTCAGCAAGTGGCAAATGGTGCATGGGGAATACCTTGAGCACTCAGCTCAGATGTGGGCTAATTTCTTGCTTGGGTCTTAAGAAGCTCATTCTAGCCATACTGGTAGCTGCTTCTTTGGCTGAATGTATTTATGCATAATTGCTTAAAAAGTAATAACATGGTTTGTAGATGAAAAGAAACAAACTTGCTATCTGCTCATATTTATACTATTGTAAAGCCATTTTAAATACACATTAAAAAGGATGGAAAGGGAAAAATCTGACTTCCCAACTCCCTTCCTGCCTTGCACACATACATGCATCCATCCATCTTCTATACTTATTATTTGAAAGAAGCATATGACACAGTTCCTGGTTTCAAAAAGCCTACAATCTGGGGCCGGCCCCGTGGCGCACTCAGGAGAGTGCGGCGCTGGGAGCGCAGCGACGCTCCCACCACGGGTTCGGATCCTATATAGGACTGGCCGGTGCACTCACTGGCTGAGCGTGGTGCAGGCAACACCGCACCAAGGGTTGTGATCCAATTACCGATCACGAAAAAGACAAAAAAAAAAAAAAAGCCTACAATCTGGGGCCGGCCCCGTGGCGCACTCAGGAGAGTGCGGCGCTGGGAGCGCAGCGACGCTCCCACCACGGGTTCGGATCCTATATAGGACTGGCCGGTGCACTCACTGGCTGAGCGTGGTGCAGGCAACACCGCACCAAGGGTTGTGATCCAATTACCGATCACGAAAAAGACAAAAAAAAAAAAAAAGCCTACAATCTGTATGAAACATCTAATTAATAATATAACACACACATATTTTGTCATTTAAAAATACATTTGAGAATCTATTTTATATGCCTGGTGGATTCTAAGGGCTGAGAATATAGTTGGGAACATATATAGTCCTTCCTTGCAAGAAAATCAGAGTCATAATTGAACAAGTAGTTTTAATTAAATAAATATTTAGTGATTGCTTCTACTACAGGCCATATTCAGTGCTAGAAGCAGTGAGAGACATAAGATGTGGTTTCTATGTCTAGTTGTATTTTTCTCAACCTACCAGGGGAGGCAGCCTTATAAATTTATCTGGCAAGTATATAGTAGTGGTATAAACTAGTACAGTGGTGGCACAGAGAAGGGTCTACAAATTCTACCTGCTGGGTGTCAGGTCTGGGGGGAGGGAGGGTTCAAGAAGTAGCACAAGAGTAGTTATACTTTAAGGACAGGTAAAGTTTTGCGAGGAGGAAAAGAGGAGGAACAATGTTACAGACAAGCTGTATGCTCATGAGTATAGGTGAAGAACAGCATGGCATGTTTAAAAAATGACAAGTGGTTGTCCAGTATGTCTAGAATGGCAGTACATTTATCTTGATACTGTGATATAATAGGTGCCCAGAATGGCTAAGAGTTTGATTGGTAAAAAGGAAAAGGAAGAGCATGGCTAGGTGTGGGTTTGGTGGTGGTACCAAACACTGGTAAATGAGGAGAAACTGACAAATGGTTAAGACCTGGCTGGGGGGAGCATTGGTGTTATAACAAGAGGAAATGAGATTGGAAAGGTAGAGACCACACTGTAGGGGACTTTGAAAACCCCAGTTGAGGCATTTTGAGGATCAATGAAGATTTTTCAGCAAGAGAGTGATATAATGAAAATGGTAATTTTAAAAAAGATTCCTTTAGAAGTCATCTACAGCTGTGTGTGAGTGTGAGCATGTGTATGACAGCAAGCGGGGAAGTGGGAAGGGAAGGGGTGGCGTGTACACCTTGGAGGAAGCAGGTAAAGTTGAATCTATTGCAGTTATTTATGGAAGTGAAGGTGGTGAGGGAAGTGAGGCCTTGGCTTTGGGGAGCGGCAGTGAGAAAGACAGAAAATGACCAATGCAAGAGGTTCAAGCAGAGGAGAACCAGTGTGGCTTGGTGACAGTGAATAGGGATGGGAAAGAGAAAGAAAAGTCAAAGTAGAATGCAAGGTTTTGTGCTTAAGTGGCTCTTGATGGTTTCAACAGAAATAGGACAAGATGAATGGAGAGGAAGTTGCTGATATTTCAGTGAGAATTGGGCAACTAGGTAGAAGTGTCCATGAGGCCATCAAGACGTAGAACCAGCTGACTAAAGGACAGGACTAGAGAATAAATTTTAGAGTCATGTTTTTGGAAATGATCATTAAAATGGTACCAAAGGAGTATTCTTTAAAGAGGAGAGTGAGAACTGGAGATGTCTGGAAACTTTGAGAGGAAAAGGGCTATTGGTTAAGAAGACATGATTAGAGAGAGAGCGAGGTACATGGTAGCCAAGAGAAGACAGGTTCCCAGTGGGGAAGTGTCATCAAGGGTGCCGGGTGTAGAGGATGGAGGGGAGGGTATTGGAGACCCTCAGCTTTGGTAAAAAGGAGACCATAATGGCATTGGAGGTTATTGTTTCGCTGTAGTGTGGGAACAGGGAGAGTATATGATCTGAGAAGGGGGAAGTGGCAAGAAAATGAAGGCAGC
Source organism: Galeopterus variegatus (assembly GCF_000696425.1). Lineage (NCBI taxonomy): Eukaryota > Metazoa > Chordata > Mammalia > Dermoptera > Cynocephalidae > Galeopterus > Galeopterus variegatus. The sequence continues at coordinate 301,027 of NW_007726300.1, read as the reverse complement.
AGATGTCAACTTAGGAACGAATAAAAAGGCAGCTGACTGCAGCATTAGGGTTAAATGTAATTGATCCTTAGGAGAGAGATGATTGAGCCAATGGCTCTGAAGAGGAAGAGGTGATAAGCAAGAGAGTTTGAAAACTAAGAGGGGGTAGGATATGAGGTACAGCCTTTAAAAGAAAGAGAAGCAATGATGTCTTCTTCAGAACCTGGGGGAAAGGGAAGGAGATACCTAAGGAGGCAGGATTTGGAGATGGAATGGGTGGTGAGAATAAACAGCTCATGCCATGTGGAGGTGGGAGTGGTGGCCTTATCTAGCAGTGAAGGAGAAAATGGTTGGGAGAGAATGGGGCCTTGGTGAGGAGACACCTGAAATTGATTCTGGACAGACCAGTTGGGGAACAAAGAGGGAGAAGCAGGGAGTTGAACATACTTAAGGATTTGCAATTGGCTTAGGTCTCTTTAATTCTTAGTTTCTCTCTTTCAGTGTGCTTTGGATTTCTCATAGTTTCAGACTTCTATTTTTCCTGCACAGAAACAAAATCAGAAACTCAAAAACAGAGATGTGATGGTGCCTGACAAAGAATCTACAGAGCAGTGAAATGAGAGGTTTTGTATGTAGACCAGGAAATGCCCAGCTTATTTAAATTCTGGTGTAATTGTGGAGACATCCTCTTTTTGGAGGGAAACCAGCAAGTTAATATCAGAGAAATCTCTCAGTTGTTTGATCGATTACATAAACATCACTATAATAATTGTTTTTTTCTCAATTTACAAAGTTCAAAGTTGAGCACTTAAGCTCAAAAGGTGTTTGAAGCTCCTAATTCTAAGTGCTATGTAAGATGCTAGGACTAAAATCACATTGCCTAATGGCAGACAGTTGTTTAACTATTTGCCTGACCAATGATAGGCCTTCATTACACCCTTTGCAAAAATTTGAGATTATCTGACCTCAGAGTTCTGAACTACCAAGGGAATGGACACAAATCTAGAATCATCTGAAGTACAACGCAGACTATGAGTTCCAACATGGAGCCTTTCAAGTCATCAACTTTCTGAGTTCCATGTATCATAGTAATTTTGATTCTTGGCTAATTTCCCTTCTAGGCCCAAAGCTCCTTGAAACAACATTGGGGAGTGGGGCATGGGGACACACATTTTGTACACCCCTCAATGTCCTGTGAGTATGGGGCCTTGAACATTATAGGAGCTTAGTAAATATTAATAGATTTGAATTTAATATAGATGAACTTATTTGAGTATATGCATTCAGAACAGTTTTATTTTAAGCACAGATTAGGGACCATTTTACGTAGCCTAAGAAAAACATTCTTTTGAGGGTTTTTTATGTTAATTTATTGAATATTTTCCTTAAAAAATGACCTATAACATTTAAATTCTATAAAATTAGAGAGACTAGTCAATGGAAAAGAATGAGTCATGGATTGTTTCCTTGATGAACTTTTCTTCCACTTTGAATTAAAGAATTAATACACATAATATGCCAATTGGCAAAGGCAGAATGCTTCTAAACAAAAATGTTAAGTTTCTGCAGTGTGATTTTTTTTTTGTATCATGCTTCATGGATTGTTTCCTTGATGAACTTTTCTTCCACTTCATGGATTGTTTCCTTGATGAACTTTTCTTCCACTTTGAATTAAAGAATTAATACACATAATATGCCAATTGGCAAAGGCAGAATGCTTCTAAACAAAAATGTTAAGTTTCTGCAGTGTGATTTTTTTTTTGTATCATGCTGAAATTACCTTAGAAATTATAGTTTCAGATTAAAATAAAGAGTAAAAGTAAAGATATTGTTAGATATAAGTAGTTTTAACCTATACAGAAAGTTATAGGAATACTTGAAATGACTGATGATACCAAACTGTGATAAAGCATCGTTTGGAAACAAAAGGGACAATAGTGCTCTGATGCAAAGGGTTGAGACTACAGTAAGGGTAGAGGTGGATAATGCTCACTTTTTCCATGGAACATAATGAGTCCTATGAGCTTTTATTGCCAAAGAAACAGAGGTGTTCAAATTTGAGTTGCTTTATGGTAGATATATATGTTTCTGTGGCATTTAATATGATGGAAAAAGGAAGTTGATAATAAGGGGAAAATATACCTAAGGAAAGCAGTCATATGGTATTATCACCATGCCTGCTGGTATACTTTGCTTATGGGGCTGTTTTACAAGGAGTTAACAAGTTGGCTCTGAATATCTTGCTCTAGGCAAAGACTTTGCAAGTAAGTTCTCAACCCAGAGACAAATTGTCTATAACATATTTAGAGAAAAAAAATCCTTAGGTTTTTTGGTCCTAAAAGATTTAGGTTTTTTTTCTTTTGCCCTTCAGCTCTTTCAGATGCTTAGTATTTTCTTTAATTATATTTAGTGAACTCTTCTGGTAATTCTTTTGTTTGTCTGTTTTAATGGTGTGGGATTTATATCTGGTAGATACAGCATATTAGCTTTGGCTCCTGGAATCATGTCCGTGTGTGTTTGTGTTAACAGAAAATGTTTTTCATATAATAAATTGACTTTGTACCTACACTTATTGACTAGGAGAGAATAAATTGGAAGTATTTTCAGTGACTAGACATATTCAGTATTGGCAGATGGGATGCTGTTCTAGTTTGTTGGGGAAATTAGTGTTATGTTTACATTTTAAAAAGAATTTAACACAGTGAAATACTTTAGGTGGACAGTAGGATTGATTAGTGTTAATGTCTAGCCCAGCTCACAAAGTGAAGTCAAAATAAATATTAGGTAGAGCCATATAGGATTGCCAATTTTATAGGTCAAAATTGTTGTATATCACCAATTTCATACAGTTCAATCATATGTGAGTTTATTGTGATTGCCCAAGACTCTCAAGCTTTTGCCATGTTATATGCGTGTGCGTACTCCATTTTATTTCCTGTTGGCTACCTGTTCCATAGAAACACTTTCTATTTACAGATTTCATAAAGAAAGTTCATGGAAAAAATGGAATTAAAACATAATATTAATCTTTCCATAAACTTTTTGAAGACCCCTTGTATGTGTATTACAGATGACTATTATAGGAATTTAAAGGTGCTATTTTTTATCATCAAATAAAAATGCATTTTAAATCATAGGCAGATGTTATAGGCCGATCTATGTGTACCTAAGAGTTAAATTGTCTGAAGCAAATATAATGATGGAGTTTTTTAAAGCTAATATTATTCAGCACTGTATCTTTGGGGGCTGATATAATTCCTGGAACATAATAGTTGATTAATAAATATTTATAATATGGATTTAAAAAATAAATGTGAATAATTTTATTTTAGTGATTAATTCAACTGTTGAGGAATTAGTGATTCCATCACGTTTTAGAATTGACCAACTTTTTTCAGTCTATGTCACATCATAAAGGTTGTCAAGGCATATAGAGCAGGGTTTAGATTGAGATCTTACTGTTCAGATAACTCATCCATCTATCATGTCACATGTGCATGTACATACCACATGCGCTCATGCACACACACATGCAAATAGAAAGCAGGACTTACCTGTAAGAAAGGTGATTGGTCCTGACTCACATCCTAAAACTATTTATCTATGTCATATAATTGTTGTGGAAATTAAATGACAACGGTGTGTAAAGGGTTTAGCCTAGTGCCTCAGCTACTATATAAGTGGTAGGGCTTGCTATTACCTGAAATGACAATACAGTTTGTAAGGGGCATTTAACAATAAAGATATGAAAATTCATGCACTTATAATAAAAACTTTTTTTCCCTATGGGAAGCCCATTAAATATCACTTGTGAAACATTCAGGACCTGAGAACTTGATTTTGAGTTAAGCAGAGAAAGAGAGAAAGACTAGTTTTCACTGGCTGTATGGTTTGTTTATTCTGCTGATGAGGCTGGAGCCTAAATATCTGCAGTCGGACAGCTATTTGACTTTGAACAAGTGTTCTAATTTTTCTGGACAGGACCACTGTCTTTATAACTGGGCTGTAAGGTTTTGGGGATAGGGGTAGAGGAGCAGGAGCTTCAGATGGAGGTTTGTAAATCCAAGGCAGTCATATGCTCAAGAATATCTTTTCTCTATGCTCAAAGTTTTGGGTACTAATTCAAAATTATTGATTTGTCTAGGGTGCCAAAAGCAAGCCTATGTATTTTTACTTTTGTATAATCAAACTTTCAAAGGTTGAAAGAGTCTCAGAAATTCTGCCATACTTTTTTTTTTTTTTTTTTTTTTTTAATTTTTATTTGGCTGATACTCTTCTACTAGGGGTTTCCAGGAGAGGTTCTGGGGAATACTAGA